>NC_048898.1:33835578-33848078 GCF_011077185.1 Oxyura jamaicensis | reverse complement strand
GGAACTTCAAGCTCCCCCTGCATATCTATTCAGGAAGCACTGGCTGTTTCATCTAGAAGCCACTTCTTTATTAGTATTCTACCCAAAACGGGCAGTGAGGCAACTTGATGCTATGAAAGAATGGACTTAACAGAGCATTCATTTTTTTCTATTATTTTTTTTTCCTCGGCACCTAGGCTGTTTCAAATTAAAGAGAATCCGGCTTCAGGAGGCAGTGCTATTTTAATCATTCCAATGTGTCCAGTACGGGAGATGAACTCAAAAGGTGAATATTAAAAGTAGTTGTGGAATTCAGTCATTTCACGAATGAACACATAATAGCCAAAGGCAAAACCGGAAGGCAACTTCACTTCCAATCAGTGTTTTCATTTTATTGAAACCAGATTGGAATTCCTGGAAAGAAGCCTACATATCACATCTTTAATACTAATTTTCATATACTCCAGTAAAACTGTCAGGGTGAATCAGTTGCTGAAGAAAGCTTCCTGTATAATTTACAGATGTACCTCCCTGTAGCCTGCTATTTCGTCCTGGATCAGAAACGTGGTTTTGATCACGCTCACAGATTTCCTCTCACCTGTACAGGTTTCTGTTGGCTCTAATTTGATTATTAGAATTGGACTTTTTATGGCAGAGATGGAGATAAAAGTAAGCCAACTGTGCGATACTCAGCAAGGCGTTACTTTATGTAGGTGTATACGCACACCCCCCGATCTCTCAGCGGGGACGCACGCCTGTGCACAGGACTACCCCACAGATCCATCCTTTTAGAATGAAATAACGCTCAGAAACCAAACCACGCCGTCTATTCGGTGCAAATATCTTCATCTCTCCAAAACATCAAAGGATCAATAAGCGGCAGAGGATTTCCAAGCAGAGATAAATATAGCACTGGGACGATTACCCGAAGAGTATTTTCCCTAAGCCCCGCGCTGTGTTTGAAGTGGGGTCCGGTGAGGCTGCACGGCCTCCGCCGCCGCTCGGCTTTGCGCTGATAGCCGCTCTTTGTGTCGTGGTTCCCTGCGGGCTGCCAGGATGGCTTGCCAAAATCCTTCCTGAAGCAGGCAGGAGAAAGAGGGGCAAGCACGCTCACGAGATCCCGGTGTTTTCACTCCCTTAGTCCTGCGCTGGGCAGTGCGTTGGGACGGATGCAGGATGGACAGGGGGACACACGGGTGGCTTTGCGGGAAGAAGAGTTGGGGTCATAGCTGTACGCCTGCACCGCTCGGCTTTGGGGAGTGTCAGCACTTCCATTAAAGCTCCATTAGTCTGGGGTTTATAACTCATCTGTAAAAATTTGCTCAGGCTGCAGGAATTTGGCAAACAAGGAGTGCGTGGTGGATTTTCTTTTTTTCGCTGCTCCCCTCCCCAGTTGTTAAAAAAACATGGTTTGGCTGCTTTTTAAGCATCTTTTGACACATGTATAAAATGTTTATTAGTTTTAGACATTTCAGTGCTTGTAAAACTCAAAATTATCTTCATTATAAAAAAATGAAATTTAAGGAAGCTGGAGGGCATCTCTGGAGACTTCGATTCAAATCCTGATGAGGCCACAAGTATAAATAAGAGCTTACTTGTCTCAGACTAGTCTCTTTTCACATGCTTTACAAAACCGGAGTGCTGCGCTGGCACGAGGGCGAGCACGGGAAGCTAGATGGTGCCACCTCAGCTCACTTTGTGCTTGGAAAAGAGCCCATTGTCCATCCAAAGGCAGGAGAAAACCTGAGCAGAAGTGAGAATTGAAATCCAGTGTTTAATATTGTGTGTTATCCTGTAACCATCTAACTGTGGGGGAGGGAGGAGAGAAAGTGAAGGAAAAAAAAAAAAAAATAGAGGAAGCAGTGTTTGAACAGCCAAGTATCACATACAATGCGTTCCTTTAGCCAAAACCTCATTTTGGCTTTTCTGGGGGATGAGAACATGTTATGTTGTCACGCAGTGAGGAGGATAACGCCCTGGCTGGACCCGGCTCCCCGCACCTTAACACAGCAGGATGCTGCCGTCCCTGCCTAACCCTACACATCTGAACAGCCCCCATAAAAGTCAGAACTTCACCGAGACCACTCATCACACCGCATCTGGAAGGCGGAGCAGGAGGACATGCTATGTAGGTCTCCAAATTTCATTCCTAAGACAGCAACAAAATCGGCAAGGCAGTTTTAATGTGCTTGGCAATGATCGGTGGTGATAGACTGCAATATGCATACACCAACCCCTTTTGACTTTAAGTTCTGTCAGTACGATCTCATCCATTGCGTGATTTTTTAATTTTATTTTCCAAATACAGGGTGATTCTCTTCTTTTCAATTAAAATAAATGTGCTTTAAAAATGTGTCACGACAAGGCTGGATAGCAAAGTGGGTTAATGCACAAGCAATGCCCCTCCAGAGGCTTAGTTTCAGAGCTGGCTTAGGGGTCTGCCTGTCATGTCACGGAGTCACTGCTCACTGCCACAAACGGCGGTGGCTGCAGATGGGCAGCCCGGTGCCGGGATGAAAGAACAGGTCACTGCAGGTCAGGGCTGCAGCATCATGTAAGAGAGAAGGGCAGAAATTGTATAAATTCTGAATGTCCAAATCAGATTCAGCCACTTCTTTAGCTTGCAGATATGTACAGCAAAGTCTATCCATATGAAGGATACCCAAGAGGAGGAGGGGGACTGTTTGTTTGTTTGACATACCAACGGAGTTGTAATTTTGCAAACCCATACTTAAGTGTATTCATAATCAGCAAAGCATGTAAACATAGCCCGAGCTTCAAGGCTATCTTAAGCGCATAGTTGAACAAAGGCGTAAATCTGATAACACTTACAAATCTATAAACGTTTCAATGTTTATGTTACAAAATTAACTTTGCACTCCAAATTAATGGGTTGCATTTCATCTAGACAGAAGAAAATGATTCAAACTTGCAGCAATTTCAAAAGCAGCATTTTCCATAGTGTTTGTGCTAAGCAAGGTGGTAATACTCTGTATCTTAATCTCTCTTTCCTCTTCTTTTATGTGGAAGTCATCAAGATGGAAATACTGCAACTTTGACAACAAGTTTTCCAAGTTGGTCTTTTTGTCTCAGTGCCTTATATCTAAAGAAGATATAGAAGATATAAGATATAAAAGATATATCTAAAGGAGATGTATCTTCTTATATCTAAAGAAGATATATTTAGAAGGCATCTTCTAGGCATCTTCCCAACTGTTGTAGGGTTACTCAGTAAAAAGTCCAAACCTAAACCCATTTTCCCTATTCACACTTCCAAATACAACATCCAGCCTGCATCAACCACGTACAGTCTTCCGTGTTATTGTCACCACTCTGAACAGCTTTTCCTCAGGAGTTTCAGTCCCTCTGAATGCGTGGAGATTTGGCACCTCCAGCACCTGTTTTTCCAATGTTGCAGCAGCATCAACTTTAAGCAACTCTCGGTGGATGGATGGAAATCCAGGCATTGACTGTACATAAGCAAAAGCCCCACCAAAACCTTATACTTCGAAAGACACAGATGCCTTAAACCACAGAAAGAGTAAATGTTAGTTTGTGTGTATGAAATGCAATTTAAACTATTTTGTTTCCCCAGCTGCTCATTGCAAATAAGCTACTGGAAAAATCACTCCATAAGTGATCCCTTTGCATGTTTTTCCCTATGCATCCATTGTAGACCCCACAAAAGCCCGCAAGACAGTACTGGTCTGTATGGGCTGCCCCTCTGACCTCCTGGGACAGCTCTTTCCTCTTCAGTTTTGCTCAATTATATTACAGAACAAAAGGTGTCATAATTACTTCTGGGGAAAAAAAAAATAAAAAAATAAAAAAATAAAAAAAAATCTTCTTCAGTAAAATTTACAAAAAACGACATGCAACTTTTTTATGTGTGTGATACTGAATCAGTAGTGACCAGCACACAGACCCCTGGGGAAGGAAGAGACATCACTATTAGCAATCCAAGGACATTTGGTGCAGCACAGCCCGAAACACCTTCTGATGTAGCTCTTCCATGCTGAGAGGATAAAAGAATAAAGCCAGAATATTTCTGCTTAATAATGTGGAGATTATAAAAACAAAACATAGAGATATCAGAAGTTTAGCACAAGTCCCTAAGCCATAGCATTCACAACAATCTTTCCTACAGGATATCTGTTTCACCGACTCATAAAAAAAACTTCAGGACCCGAGTGTGAAGGTGAAGTCCCCAGTAGAGTCTCAGACCTATTAGTCAGGTCATTTTGTCCAGGCATCGCATATTTGACATGCACTTTAAATCTATCTTGGGGACAGTCCTATTAACTGTCTTAGACTCATGAACCTGGAAATAAGATGATCAAGTGAGTATTATTGACCTGTTGCCTCAGTGGTGACAAACTTCATGCACCAAATTGGATCAGGAAGGTGGTATCAGTGAAAGGGCTTAGGTATAGCATCTCCGTGAGCAGATCTCCTTTGCACTGATTAGTAGGGTGTAAAACTTACAGACCCAAAGCAAACTTTCAGAAGCATTCTTGCCTCCCTTCCTCATTTAGACTAGCAGAGGCTGCCCTGGTCCTCTGGAAACACGAGGCATGTAGAACCCCTTCCAGTCATACCACAGAACAGTATTTGTCATTACTGGTTGAGCTGACTTTCATTTTGATGACAAAAAGCCATGCACTCAGGTCATGGACCCAGAGAGGGATTTTTTTTCACACAAATCCCTGAACTGGAGGGGATGGCGGATGCAGAACCAACATGGAAGTTTTCATCATTATGTGCCCGAGACCAAGTCTGCTTAAACTAGATTAGATTAAAATGTTAATCTAATGGGATAGTCTGGAAATGACTCCCCTCCAATACAGCTGGGGCATATGTAAGATCCAGGCCCACCAGGGAGAAGCCCATGGCAAAATATATATATATATACATATATATGTATACATATATATATATATATATATAAAAGTTCAGCCATTCCCACCATTCTCACAGCTCATACTCCTCTGATAAGGAGAGATGAGCAGAGAGAAGGACAAGAATAGAAAAAAAAATAAAATAAAATAAAAAATGAAAACACACACAAAGTAAAGCACAATGACAGATTCCCTTTGATGGGAGTGGCCAAGGAACCCAAACCTGAGACAGACTGAGAAGCACCTTGAGAACCAGTGTCCAAGATTTCATTTGAGTGTCAAAGTTCATAATGGCCAAAAGGATGGATCCCAGGAGTAATTTTTTGGTAGTTCCTGAGCATAAAGCAAAGATAAGACTTTGGATCCCAAGGTACAAGCCTTTAATATTTACTGATCAAACTGAGGACTCCACATTCCTGGCAGAGAAGCAGAGCAGCAGACCTCTAACCTCCAGTGTAATTTTATCACTGTGGAAACCTGTATTCCACCAGACAAGGCTTCCTGCCGAAATCAAAGTGCTGTCATTTTCTTGGAGGCTCTCAAAGCAGAACCAAAGACCTCTTCGGAGGGGAGGGGCTGGGTGGAGAGGGGGAACAGCAATCATGTTTTTGAGGGAAGCAAAGTTAGAAAACCAAACAGGAACTTCCTAGTTGGGTCCTTATTCCAAGCCACGACTCAGGCCCGCATTTTAGGAGTGGAGAAGAAAAAAGGCCCATTCCTTCTGCTTGCCTGAGCGGGGTGGCAACGCAGTAGGCCAGAAGTGCACGGCAATGAAGTATCACAGCCGGTGGCACCTAGGACAGCTGTGGCTGTCCTCCTGCCCCTGTGCTGGTACACCAAGCACACTGTTATGTGGGCAGAAAGCAGCTGTGGAGGCCACAGCCCCAGCTCGGCCCAGGCCTTGCTTCGAGGAGGAGGTGATGCAGCATCCCTGGGGAAACGGCGCAGGAGGACATGAGCTGCCTTCCATGGGAAGCAGCAGGGAGATGTCCTCCTAGCAGGGAAAGGTCCCACACAAGGGGGACACGTGCCAGTTCCTGCCTCTGGCCCGCATTTTTGGGCACTGAGAGGATTTGGCCACAAGGTCCCCCTCACGCAGGACAGGGACACCAGAAGGGGACAGCAGGCTGCACCGCCGCTACCTGCACAATGTCTTTCAGTGTAATTTGGAAACCTCAGGAGCTTTTTTTTTTTTTTTTTTTTTTTTTTTTAAATTGCAACCATTTTTTCCTGCCTTAATTTTGGTTCCAAGTACCTAGAACAAGCTAGCCTGGGGCTGGCAGCCAGCACTCTGCCTTTTGGAGTGGATGAGGAGAGCCTTTGTCCCGGCTCTGGAAAGCGGCCAGAGCAGAGGCTTCGGGATGGAAAAGCATGCACCTTCACAGCAACATTTTGTTAGATTCCCCCCCTTTTGGGTAGTGTCCGAAATTGCATCTCAGGTCAGCCAGTACAGACAATTAAAATGAAAATCCCACAAACACCATCAATGGTTGCAGAAGGCTGGGGAAAAATAAATAAATAAATAAATAAAAATCGCAAGGCTTGTTTTCCCAAAATAAAATCTCTCTCAGAAAACATATCAAACCAGCCAGCACTCAGCACTGTGAATAAAATTATCAGACTCAATAAATATTTTATGCTCCCATTCTAATTGCCAAAAAAAAAAAGTTAATTTCTGAAGCAAAGTTTTTTTTTTCATCTTTATTTTTAAACCCTTAACATAATGACTGAATGCCTAATACGAAATTGATAAATTTTTAAAAGGTTTCTTTGAAAAAATTCAAAGCTGAACTTGAGCAGAAGACCACAGGGAAGTCTATAATCTTTCGTCGGACGCCTGGCACACCACCGCTCCGGCCGGTGCCAGCATTGCATTCTGACAGAACAAGTGTTGCATGAGATGTGAAGGATGACTCCGGTCTGCCGAAAAACCCTGGAGCAGGTGTTCCTCATCCTCATTTGCAATGGAGCATGGCCCCTGGCTCAGTGAGCTGGAGCAAATGCGCTGGCAGGACCCATCATGTACCTGCGTGCTGAGATGCACTAATGATAATGGATGCAGGCCTATTAACCACCCCATTTGTAATGGCACACAACGCTGATTGCTCGGGGAGTGAGTCAGCGGCTTTCCAAGAGGGAGCGGGGAATGCCGGGAACCCATGATCCTTTGTGCATTCCTTATGCTCTGCTGGGTGTACAACTCTGTTAGTCTTTATTTAATAACACAAATGAATACATGATCTGCTACATGATTATACATGAAGATAAGTAGCTCTGGGCAGCGCGGCATCAGCCTGGCTGTCTTGGGCTGCGGATCAGCTCCGCTCACGCCTTGGTGTCGGCCTGAGCCACGCCGGTGTCGGGGAGGTCCCCAGCTGGGCTGAGGCTGAGAAGCACCGAGCCCAGGGCACAAGTCAAGGGTTTCAGCTTCGAGCTTTACAGAAAGCTCCTGCTTATCTTTGGGTGAACGCTGCAGTGCAGCTAGGGAAAAACTTGTTATTCAGCCCCCCCCCCCCCCCTCCCCCAACAACGTGCTTTCCTTGTAAAAGAAAACCCACAAGAGCAACCTCTACAAGGAGGTTCTCATGCACCTTGCTTTTAAATAACTCCTCGCTTCTCTGTTTTGTCTAAACGACTCTTGCTGAAAGCCTGCTCCCCCCCCCCAGGTTGTGGAATAACAAGGCAATTCTGAAAGGACACGCTCATGAAAAGCAACTGTTAATAAACAGATCACATTACTTGTATGCACTTGGTGCCGCGGCCAACTTAGTTAAATAGTCACTTTTGGGCCAGAATATTGCAATCAGCAAAATACACTGTAATTATTATTGTAAACTTAACTACTGGATTTGCCAGGTTCTTGGCAAAACCAAATAAGCTGCTTACACTGTCTGCTTAGCAGCAGCTCTGTTTTGATTTCCTTGCAAAATGTGTAAGAGGGCTCTTTTGTTACATTTTGCAAAATAGGCGATTTGGTTGCCAATTTAGTCTAACAGGCAAATGTCTCCAATTATTTTGCTTAATAAAGTGCTGCTCTCTGTGCACAACAGGCAACGTGAAAATAAATAAGAAAGATCAGATATTACTTGAAGTTCCAGCAACCACTTTGTATACATATAGTTCCCATCGCAGTATTTTATATTTGAAGCTTTATAAGTGGGGGGGGGGGGGAAGGATTTGTGCACATAAATTCAAAGACAACTGCATCAAAAATGACTGCCACGTTCTGGTAGCTTTACATCACTCCAGTAACGCACACAACTAAATACGGCTTAACAGTTGATTTCATTAATTAGTTGAGCATCTCTGTATCTAACCGTACAAAGCAACTGCAGCCCACCCACCAGACTGGACCAAACATTTCTATTTTTTTTCTGCTTTTTCCTTGACAGTCAAAGTTTTCAGTTTGAACAACTGTTCAGGCAAACAAAATAAATAATAATAATAATTTTAAAAAGATGCATAGACGCATCACACACCCACAGTCTTCCCATGGACAGGTAAAGCCCACATACATATGTCTGTGCAGGTATATGCAAGAGCAATCACGTTAAGGGAAATTGTGTCCGCTGGCCCACGATATATTTCATCCATGCAGGTACAGCTCGTGAAGACTGAATGTGAGAAGAATGAAGAATGGAGACTTGGCCAATAAATGCAACATCCTAGCATTGGCAATTAACCATGCAATATTTTACAATTCTAGTTTTACCCTTGCTCAACTCGTTGCTTTAAAGACCAGACTTGGCATACCAGTCCCCCACCCCCCGTCCACACAAATCGCTTTGCTGGCAGTCACACTGCAGCCATCAAAAGGCTGGAATTTCTCTATATGTATTGTACAGTATATTTCAAAGGAATTTTTCTGCCATGCACAGTATATCAATACTCAATGTGGGAGTAATTTAACTTCTTAATTTATTGCAGCAGTAACAGCATTTTCAAACTGGTCATAAAATATTCTTGTACTCTTCTAATCTGGGTTTTCAATGTTCTATAATGGGAATTCTATGAATAATATTGGGAAGTGAGAGATATTTTATACGGTATCTCTAAGGGAACAGTGTTATTGCATAAAAGTTAGGTGACATGGGAGAGACTGATAGAGGTGGTGTTTAAAAAAAATTTACCCTTCAGGATTTGTCACATGAATAATAATGATTTAGTGACATTTTCCCTTCCTAAAAATCAAATCTACCATAAGATAGGGTTACGGAACGTATGCTTTAATTATGGATGCCTCCGAAGTACAAACTCAGCTATCCAATGGCCACTGCAAACTATCCAGCTACCCCCTCTTGTCCACTTGTGATCGTATTCTTATTACTTGTGGATTCTGCTGTTATTAAGCCCCCCTGAGATCAAGGCCCTGGTACAGCACATGCCTCAAACAGGTGCAAGCACCTGGGGGAAGGATTTGCGTCGCCCCCCTGCCCCACTGGAGGGGAGCAGAGGGCAGCTCCATCCTCCTGCAGAGAATGGTCTGCAGCGAGCCAGGCACCGAGCCTGTCACATCTTCCTCCAGCTAGCAAGAAACATGTTTTCTAACCACAGGAAGGAAGATGATAGATGTCCTTCCATGGGAGGTTTGTGTGGATGCTCGGATCCACAGCGCAGCAGCGAGCGCCGCAGCACTTCCAGCAGCGCTGGCACGGCTCCCCTGCAGATTATTTTTTGAATTTCCTTTCAAGGATATTTGTCCTCTGATGCTCCCTAGGGCTCAACAACTGCCTGCCCATCACCTTTCTGATAGGCACACAGTTTTGCCTTGGCTGCACTGGGAAGCTCGTCCCTCCTCTCAGTTGATGCTGGGCCCCGAGTCGTCTCGCCGTGCCGAAGCCTCGCAGGTGGCATCGCCTCCCCTAGCCCCGGCTTTTCCACCTCGGTTTGCATTTTTGCAGCAGCGGGTTTCCTGTTGTGCTTTCTGTTTTTTAGCTCTCCTGGTGAAATTTATTGTTGTAAAGCGCCCTGAGCACACTGGCAGGGAAAGACAATTACCCAGCATTTCCAGTCTCAGAAAAGCGTAATTGTGATGTATCTGTGCGCTGCCTTCCAACCGAGTCCTACGGCCGTCGCCGCAGCTTTCCAACCCAACACCGGCGCCTTGATGCGCTCTCTCCAGTGCACCCTGAAGGAGGAGCTGGGCCCAGGGTTCTGCACTTGGAAATAACCTGAATAAATTCTCTCTATGACATGCAAAAATCTCTATGACATGCAAGGGATTAAGAATTGACACTAGTATTTCACCTCATAAAAGTATAATTACGATTGCAAAATGGAAATGAGATCTTATCCCGAACCGGGCCGTTACGTGGTGCACGGCTGGAGGATGCAGAGCACTTTTCGGGGACACTGTTCGGCGGGGAACCAGTCACTCATTGACCCCAAAGCATTTCATAAAGTGTGCCAAAAGCTCAGCAGCATGTTGAACCGGACACCACCTGGTTTCCCTACATTTTTTTGGTCACCCCTCAGCAGCTTTTCTGCTCTGTACTATCCATTCCAAAATAAGGAATGGGCCAATGGTTTCTCCCAAGTTCGCCCCAAGAGGGAAGGAAGGAACGCGTGGGACCTTACTCAAACACCAGGCCCAGGGAATGGGCAGCTCCAGGGAGGGCTGTCACACCAGCTTCATTGCTGAGGTCTAAAAAGATCAGTATTTGAAATACTGTTCGTCTATGTACTATTTTTTCCTCCTGTGTTTTAATTTACTGCTACTTGGTCATTTATTCAGAAACCGAGCGCCAAGAATTAAGCGTGATGGCACGAGGGATGGCATGGGGCTGTCCTGGGCTGGCCCAGAGGTCAGTCCATCTCAGCAGCCCAGCACCGGTACTATACCTGTTCCCCAGGCAGAAGCCACCCCACAGCCTTGACCCACCGTGTGGCCTCCTCCTCCTCTTCCCAGGTGGAGTTTCACATCAATTCAATACTTTTTGCAAAGCCTAAAGCTTCCTCTCCTGGCTGTGTACTAGCTGAGCTTCAGAAACCAACACAGACCAAAGGAAGCAGGATTTCCAGCTTCCTATCCATGTATTTGCTCATGTGTGCACCCACAGACAAGTATACAGGCACGCAGAAATTTTTCTCAAAAAAACAAACTTTCTGGACAAAGGGAAGGATCATAGAGTACCAACGGCTCAGGCTAACTGGTGTTTTTTCAACACCACTGTTTAGTCAGAGAAGGCTGAGAGAAACAATAACGTCCCTGACTCGGCCACCCATTTGCAGAGAGCTGGTCAATGTGAAAACATCTGGAGTTTGGTGAGTGCTCCCTCCAAAAATTAAGAAAACTGGATTTCCAAGAGTTTCGTCAAACCTGAGATGTTTCAAACAAAACATTTCAAGCTCAAATAAATTACTTTCTGGACACACACACACACAAAAAAAAATCTTTTTCAAGACAAAAACATTTTCCTGGAAAATCTCCAAGCCTTGCTTTTGCCAAATTTGGAGTTATGCTCGAGGGAGAACAGAGTACCTTTGGCACATCTGCTGAAACTGGAGGAACTGTGTCTCTGGTATGGTGAGGGAGGAGGAATGTAGCAACTTAAGCCTGCTTTCTGGGGTCAGGAAGCACACAGAAGAAGTGATGAAAAACAGCCCAAAGCAAGAGGAGAGCGATTTAGTTTCTCTTCCATGAGGCCTCAGCAGCTCAAGGGAGGGGGAAGGAAAAGAGGGGAAAGCTAGAAAGAAAAAGGAACGAACAAAAACTGGAGGCTTTGTTTTTTTTTTTCTTCCCAATCTGCAAAGGCTTTTGTAGAGATATCAGAATCAAGAAGAGAGAAATCGGATCAAAATGACTGAGCAGATTCGCTTGTAGCAGCAAATAACGTTGGCACCTCTCCTTAGGTGGACCGAGAACCACACGGTTCCTCGCTATTGTTAAAGGAGGATTTTCCTTCAAGTCCGGCTAATCCATTAAGGGAGCAGGCATGAAGGGGCGATGGGCCAAGGGAAGCTCTGAAAAGGAAACCCAGCAAAACACGGCAGTGCTGCTGTAAGGGTTGGTGCCTTATCCCGGTGCACAAGACAAAGGATTAGCGCGCTTATCTGGGAGCAGCAAGTGAGCCTCGGCAGCGGCACCGCGGCACAAGCACTTACAAGCATCAGTTAGTGGGCAGCAAGGAGGAAAAAAAAAAGAAAAAGGGGAAAAAAAATCAATCCATCAGCAGATGCCCTTGGGAGAGGGATATTTGGAGGCTGTCGGAGCAGGGCGGTGTGGAGGGCTGGGGCACCCCGAGGCTGGCGAGGAGCGCAGGGTAGGGGAGCGCCTGGTTCATGAACCTGTCAGTCTAAAAGCCTGTTTGTGCTTAGCCAGTCTGCTGGAAGCACATCTGCTAATATCCACTAAAGAGAAAAATGGTGTAGGGAATATGCGGATGCCTTCTCTGCCTTGCTTGGGAAGCCAAGTACCAAGGACAAAATATCTTGCTTGGGGGAGAAAACAAGGTGAGCGAGTCTGGAAAGTCATGCGAGAAGCTGCCAGGAAGACACGGGGGTTTTCAGTTCTCAGCAGTTAGGGAGAGGGGAAAAAGAAAAGGTGCCCCCCAACCAACAACAGCCCTCGTCAGGGAGGGTGTGATGGCAAACAGGGGGGGAGAGTGGTGGCACCCATTTACC
>NC_048898.1:33683078-33830578 GCF_011077185.1 Oxyura jamaicensis | reverse complement strand
CTGTCCCATACGTGGCTGAAAGCATGATATCTATCTCATTTGAGTGCACTTCTGAGTATATTTTTCTGACTCCTGAAACTAATAAATGCCCAAATGAAAGAAAATAAGATTCTAGATTCTTTGAAAGGTTTTCCTTCCCAATCCATGCTACTACTGGCCTGCCCGTCCCACAGCAGACAGCTCCTCTGGCCCAGCAGCTCTCTCCGCCTCCACAACCACCTCAGCCCTACAGATTTCTTCCAATTCACATTGGTAAAAACAAAGTTTGGATGGCCTCACCGAACTCCTCAGACTGTCACAAATGATGGAATACCCCCTGCTCTCTAGCTGTCATGGTGGCGCAGAAAACTTTGTAAGCACGACCCAAATGTAACATCCCCTTGCGTCTGCCAGCAGTCCAAAACAATGCACAACAACAGGCATAAGCAAATGGGTGCTGACTCCGGGATCCTGCTTTAAACGTCGAGCAGCTACCCACTTCTCTGCTCAAAGCATATGGGAGGGGAAAAGAAAGCCTGTGCCATGGAAACCTAAAGCCAGATTTGCCACAGCAAACCTATGGGGCAAGCTACCCAAACGCGATGGGAGATCAGTTTGTGCTCACTCCGCGAAAGCACACCCACTCCTCCGGTCACACAGGCTGAAATTAGAGATGAAACATCAGAAGATGCTTCCTAGCTTCGATATGGGAGGGAGGCTGGGTCCAAAACTTTAGCTGTTCTGTTTTTCTGCCATCATTTCCTTCCAACACAGGCCAGCTGCGTGCACCAGCTCCACCTGCAGCAGAAGCGTTGCCTTCAGCTGGCGCAGGGCGCTTGCTGTTCCGTGCCTCTTCAGCACAGCTGAGTACTCCTTCACTTAGATAATTAATTTGAAATTAAATATTAAATATTAATAAATATAGTTCAGGTAATAAATTGCATATACTAATTTAATTAAAAATAGATTGTAGCATATTTTACAAATGGGACATTTTTGTAAGGAAATATAATGGACTTGTTATGTTTCTGCTTTATTCTAAGAATGGGTAAGCTTCTAGTACATTTAGTCCTTATTGTGTCTCATTAAATTTTTAAAAACAGCTATTTTAATTGTCAAATATTTGACAGACTACTAGAAAAACCTGACACTTAAGTTTCAATTTTACAGAATGCATTTTTAATGAAGACTCTCGCATACCACTTTATTATCTATAACCCAGTCTTGAAGGGAAAAAAAAGAGGGACAAAAATCAAATCCAACAACGTTTCCATACCTGGGCAAAGAAAGTAGCTAAAGGAAGAAAAGCCCTTGATATATCCCAGGCAGCATTTGGGATGAGCAGGGAACATGCCTGGGCAGCCCGTTCAGCACAAGCCATGGCTAGGCAGAGCACCTTCTCCTCCCTAGAAGGAGATGACAGGTAAAAAAGCCCCTCTGGGCTCACAAACCATTGCACGGGAACCTGGAAAGCATCTCCCAAGTGGGTTTGGGTCAAGAAGCCAATGTCCCCCTGGGGAGAAGGAACTTTCCCCCTTGCAGAAGCTGTTCCCAGCTGGGAGCAGCAGGAGCCAGACAGAAGAGGGTGGCAAGGCGAGCCTGAGGCAGCTGTAAGGGGCACAAGCAATAAAGCAAAGTGGCACAATGACTTGCCGCTCGCTGCCGCACAAAACAGGCGTAATTTACACACGGAGGGGTGGGACCGGCCTTGTAACGGGAAAAGCAATTAGCAGAAGTATGCAGAGGGAGGCAGAGGCCCTTTTTATATTACAGCCTCGCTGTCATTCGCCTTCCTCGCTTATATACTGCTGCTGGCAAGGCTGGCCTGAAGAGGAAGCGATGTGCTGACAGTGGTTTGTGAGCCGGGATGCTCGAAGTGGAGTTGCAACACAGGAGTTTTCTTTATTCATTTTCTTTTGGTGCGGCTTTCTTTGCTGTTAACTGTTTCAGGCTGAGGCATCCAACGCTCCTGAACAGCTACAAGCTATCACAGAGGGGTTGGTGCTCTCCCTATCACACCGACATCTGAATGAAGTCTCTCTGCTCGCCTTCCTTAGAAGTATAAAACCTGTGTGCCTTTTGTTCTTCTTTTTCCCAAAGAAATGCCGCCACACGAACAAGACTTCCTATGCTCCTTTTTTTTTTTTTCTCAGTTTATTACACAGAATGGGGTTTAGCCAGGCTAGAAGCAGCAGAGGGGAAACGTGCATCGCTGTACAGAGGCAGAATACTTCTGGAGGTGGAGGTCTTGCACATCACACCATCACTGAGGGAAGTGCCATCGATTCACTAACAAGTTAAATGGATTTTATGCACCTGTCCCACGTTAGATACCTGGCAGCCCACAAGGACCCTCCTCCTTAGGGGAGGGAGAGTCACACCCTAAAGAAAGGTGCAAACACACCTACGAATATTTTATAGTGTTTTAATGTGAAATACATGTTGTTGCACGTTAACCACAGGCCACTGGTATCAGATAACCTGTTGCCCTCCTTGGATCTCTGATGGCACGGCCTATCCCCTTGTTCCTCCCTTCAGCCTCCTTCTCTCTGTTGCTCCTGCCCCAAAGCAGTTCATTCCAGTGCAAAACCCGCAGCACCAGACCAAAGAGAAAGTAGGAAAGGAGAAAGGAAAGGACCCATCTCAACATTTCTGTGGCTTCTTCAGCACAAGATGCTCCTAAGGAGTCAAAACATCTCTCCTCCCACATCCCAAGCACTAGATTTACACCCTAGCATTCAGCTCCCACCATCCTATCAGAAGATTTTTAGTCGTATCCTTGTCAGACTTTCCCAAACGCAGGTGCATCGCATTTCTCTTTGCTCTAGTTTTCAAGTAAAACGAGAGGAAGGGGTGCCCTGCAGCAACTTCTGAAACCTGGTATAGACAGCTCAAAGGAGTAAACACCCCAAACTGTTTACAATACCTCCCTCTTCTTAAAAATCACCATTTCTGAGAGAGTTCCTTCATCCTTACGGGCATCTGTAAGCATTTGCACCTTGTAACTGAACCCCTCCAAAACAGTTTCACCAATCTACATTTGATTTCTACCTCTAACCATGCGTTTTGCTTAAGCCCTGGTCACATGCCAGCACCCATCTGTGTAAATATGCATTTTTTCTAGCTGAATTGCACATCCACAGCCACGACTCAACCACAGAAAGATCATGTAAATAATGGAAGCTGACAGCATAAGTAATTTTTTTCATGTCTTAGACGCCATGGTTGACTGCTGAACTGTGAGATCTGCTGTTTTTAGACAGTGCTAAGTTCTCCCCTTTCACCCCCCGAAGGTTCGAGACTAAAGGATGAATCTCAAATCACATGGTTCAAATGTTTTTCTTATCACACGGCTCACTCAACGCTTGTTCACATCCTACGACCCTTCTTAGAGGAAGCTGCATCTCTCTTTCGCCTTTCACGGCCCCTTACGAGAACAGTGGCTGGCGTCACTGGAAGCAAATGAGGTGACCACCACAGCCCACAACCCCAGGAACTGGTGGAGGGGGCAAATTAAGAAGTCCCTAAGCCCTTAAAGAGTTAAGGAAAACTATGTAGCATGGAGTTTTTTGTGTTTGTTTTCCGATGTTGCAAGCGTCTCCTTAAATCAAGAAGTCTGTTTTGCACAAAAAAAAATAAAAAATTAAAAAGAGAGGCCAAAACCACGGACAAGCAAGAGAGTTTGTGCTTAAAAGAAAGCGCAGGTTTATAACACAAGGGCCTGCGTAATTGGTTCTTCTGAAGTTTCTAATCACTTTTTGTAAGATCAAGTGGAAGTGACAAGTGAGGCTATCGGAACAGTGACTCCGTACAATGGTGGCACATGGGACCCCAACCAGTTTGTGTGGTAATTGTTAATTGTTTCAGGGCTTCCTTTAGGTGCCAAACATATCTGAAGGGTTGCTATTGAAAAAAAGAATACATCCTCCCGGCATAAATTATGTGGTCAGTATTTCAAATCTCATACAAATCATTTGCCTGTGAAAATGTTATCAAAATATGAGCTATCCCTTTCAAATATATTTTAAACAATGTTAATGTATTTTCACATGTCATCAGCTGACAGCTCCACCATAGTCGCTCGTCAGCCACCAGGGAAATTTACATGCATTTGAATTCACCCTGCCAAGCACAGGCAGCCCAGACTGACAGCCCATTTAACTAGGTGATAAGTTAATCTGTACAACATTTGATAGATTTCTGTCTTTTACCTAAGCCATAGTTTGTGAAAATGATTCAGCTACGAAATTTGTAAACCGGCCGAGGTCCCGTGCTCAGTCTCAGTGGGAGGCGTTGCGTTTCTTCATACATAACACTGGTCTCCACCCCAGCTGGCCATGTCAAGCCAAACTGAACATCATTACAAAGACACTAGAATTCACATTTTCCATCGTTTTCCTTCTACCAAAACATCTTTTTATCTAAAGCTCAGGTTAATTATGGAATCAAAGATAAATTTACAAGCATGGTCACTGGTCTCAATCTACCAGCTCTGCATGTTTTTGCTCTCTTGCAAGGATTTTCTGGATTCCTCATGCAGCATGGCATGCACATCAGTTTGTTATAGGTCCACCCTGTGACAAAACTCAGTGCAATATGATGTAGACATTGCACACCACAGCATTTAAAATTCAAGAAGTTTGCCAAAACCCAGCCACAGACCAAATATGCACAGTCCTCTGATGTCCCACTTCCATAAATGAAATCATGAAGCAACCAGGCACCACTAGGTTTGAGACACATCCCTTGCATTGCCGGAATTTCAGGTTAAAAAACACCCTGCCTCCAACAACAGTTAATCTCCTTGCACTAACTGTGATTATTGCAGTGATATTCATTTGCAAGGCCATCTGAACAATGGGCTCAAAGCTTCTGGCAGGACTGTATATTTAACCAGAACAAAATGCAGAGGGCATTTTGTAGTTTGGAAATGCCCAGAAGGAGATTTCTATTTACTTTCTCTACTCAGTGCATTACCAAAGCCAGGAGAGGCAGTAGTCAGCATGCCATTACTTATTTATTCAAAACATCTTTCATTTCCTGAGATGCAGTGTGTTATTTACAGGGCACATACTGTCATTACATGGAGCAAACATCACGCAGATTAAAACCAGGATACTTCGTCCTGATAGTGACCATTTTCAAAGTGTTGCTATAATGTAAGTAAATATCTTACTGTTTTCAGTAGCAAGTTCTCTGAAAGGGTAGTCAGGGCAACAGAGATGCTACCATAGGCAGATGAGTTTGGTGGATTAAATTTCATGTATAGAGCCTCTACACCAAAGTCGCTGAAGATGGAGAGCTACAAAAAGCTTTGGAAACAGACGAGATTTAGAAGAGATTTATGCGTGCTGAGCCATTTGTTCAGATGCAATTTCAAATAAAAGACATTTGCTGCATTTGGGAAGGATCGTTTTCTCTTCAAGGCAGAGGAGCAAGCTTAAAATATTAATTAAATAGAACTCAAGACTATGTAAACCTTGAAAGCAGATGCTAAGAAACTAAATATATTGAACCTAAAGGTAGACTAAAGTGGAAATACCCATGGGCAAGCTCCAGTGCAGAAATGTAGGTCAGGAGCCTATTTCTCAAAATGCACCACCCGTAAAACTTCCTATTTAAAGAATGAAATATTAGGTTAAGAGATGATTGGATTTTATGCATCTTTTGTGCATATATAAAGCCTCGATGTGAGCAACCAAACTTTATCCCCTCCCCAGTATTGTCACAAGTCCTTCCTGATCCTTGCAAAAGATATAAAGGTTGATCTAATAAAATACTTCTAGAAACTCTTCCCTTAAGAGTAGATTCACCAGTGCACTTTGAGACAAACATATTATGGACACTGAACTGCCATCACACTCAAAAATCACATTTTCATCTGCTTTTGTGGTGCACACCTGTAGCTTACACACAGATGTCAGGAAGGAAAGCGAACAGCCTGCAGATTTGCATAGCATAACAGCAACAGCAGTATTTAACATAGCTGTGGCTGTACTTGGGATAATTTTGGAAAATTCTGCATTGTCAGAGGCCCCTCAAAATCACTCTTCTGTGAGCACCATGAATGAGTTTGGGCAAATATAGGTCTGGAGCCATGGGGACTCCTTCACTGGACACTGGGAAAGAAATGTTTTAAAGAAACTCAGATCCTCTTAACTGGATCTTTAGAAGAAAATCTGAGCCCTTGTAGTCTAGGAGCTACAAGCATGATGCTGGGCAACCCACCTCATGTACCTGAGCCTCAGCTTGTCCTTGATACAGAGATAGGATTCCTTCCTTTCTCCTTCTGTGCCTTCTAGCTCTGGTCATATGGCTAGGCAAAACCTAGTACAAGGGGACACAGATGCTGCTTTAATACAAATAACCTGCATGGAACAACAAATAGCCATGTATTAAGGGTGTGAAAAGCCACAAGGAGAGAAGTGGTGCTAACACGATGCTGGGATTGCTACAGGGTTGGGATTAGGAGCAGGGGCTGGGGACAAAGGGTTTGTGCCCAGAGCAGGACTGGGCAGTAGGGAGGTTTCTGGCTTCATCCTATGCAGCTTTTCAGGAACTGGGACTCACTGTGATGTTTGGTTAACATTTCTTTGTCCTGGGAAAACTCTTGGCACTGGCTGTACCTACCACTAACAGCACAATGTACATATCGCACAGCTTACCACACAGCAGAGCCACAGACTTAAACAACAAGATTTTTTAATTATTATTACACTTTTTCTTATTTAAAAAATCCTTTCTTAAATATAAGAGACAATTTATCAGCTCTGGTCATACGGTGTGTGCTTGTACTGGAGACTGTGGTGATAGTCCATGTTTTCTGTACCCAGCACAAAGACACGAGGCACAGATTCATCCATCCTGCAGCAAACATTGCAACATTAAACATCATTAATTGTCATCTTCTGGCCACAAGACCAGACTTTCCCCTTTGGTGTTGACCAGGGGTCAAAGCTGATGCGCAACACTTAATCCGAAGGGTTTGGCAGCAACTACTGCAGGGAAAAATATCCACTGAAGGCTTTTCACCCAGGAACAAAGAGAAAAAAAACAAAAAGCAAGAAATAAAAAAGCTTGCCACTCTTAGTGAAAAATATGAAGGACATATTTAGACAATTAAGCCTCTGCTCTTCTCAGTTCTTTGAAACAAGGAAAAATTGTTTGAAAATCCCCTTCCCCCCCCCTTTTAAAAATTAAAAACACCTAAGACAAATCTAACATGTATATGCACTCACAGTGGTACTTAGAATGTGTCAAATGAACACCCATCCTGAAATCCAGCGAAAGGAGGAAGGCAGGCCCCTCTCTCCCACCAAACAACACTCAATAAATCAAGCAGCTTCTTCTAAACCCACCACGCATACGAGGAGCGTGTGTCCCCTGAACGGTGACTCCGGGCAGGCGCTCCGGCCCCGCTCCCATATGGCACAGCCGCCCCCGCCAGCGCAGGTAGCAGAAGGGGACACGAAGAAAGCAGCCTGACTTGGAAGCACATGAAGCATGGAAGGGTCAAACCGTGCCTCATCTGCTCCCGTTGCAAGCTACGCGGAACCAGAAGCGCTGGCATCTGCAATCCAGAACATCATTTGGCACAGTTAAAAATTTTAAAGTAATTTTCGATTTCGCCCCTGCCCCCAGCCGCCCCCCCCCCCCCCCCCCCCCCAGCACCACATGGTGATTTTTGTCCTTCGGAGAGCCAAAGGCAAATACAGGCATGCTCAACATACATCGTCAAAGGGAGAGGTTTCCTAGCAACACCACCGATATGAAAGCAGCCGAAGTTCCCTTTCCAGTCCCTTATGTGACATTAGAGCAATTTGTAACGCACAGGGAACTGGAGGAGAAGTATCTAAGAAATCTGGCCATTCATCCTCACCCAAACAACTAAGCAAATCGGGTGTCGGGATTTACCAGGTGCCTTTAAGCGGGCTGTAAGATACAGCCGGACAGGTGAGAGGCCCTGGGCCCTGCCACCCGCTGCTGCCTCGCACCCCAGCCCAGACACGAGGTGCAGGGCACAGCTGCTGTCCCCAGCCAGGAGGGCAGCTCTCAGCTCTGTCACCATGCTTGGCTTGACCTAAACTCATCATAAATATCCTCGGCTTTAGCTGGATTCAGGCAATCGCCTCTCACCCAGGCCCCAGCAGGCGTTTGAGCAAATTGAAGCGGGCAGCTTAGCACCACCTGGCTGCCACCCACACGTGGTGCTGCTCCCTCTGCAGCCCCAGATGGGAAGGCATTGGAGCAAAATCCTGCTGTGGCTGAAGAAAAGCCCCATTAGAGCAGGAAAGCAAGCAGGAGAGCAGCAGCAGAGGAAAGCCAGTGCTAGCTCCTGAGTGCCCACCAGCAGCCACTTCGCCTGGAGGTCTCTCCCGACTCTCTGGCCTCCTGCTGGCTCCCTTCCTGCACAAACCCATGAATACCACAAGATTTGTGGTGACACCTGGCAAAACCTTTGACACCATCATGAAACTCCTTTCCTCCTTTTCCTCCTCAGCCCCCCACCCCAGAAGGAGGGAGGCCCTCTCCACTAAAGAGGAGCCTTGGAAAGGCCCACAGGTGTCCCAGCCAGGACCCAGCCTCTGGCTTTAATAAACTGTGCATGATAGGTTCCTAATTTAATCCCCCTTTCTGACAAACCAGCAGCCAAAGTGCTTAACTCAGAGACTGATTTTGAATGCCTAAAGTTATAGGGCTTGAACGCAGCACGTTATGCTTAGCACAGGAGCCATGACCCTGCCCAACTATAGTAGGCCCATGTTTCCTATATCCCAAATCTAATGGTGTGATCCCGGCTGTAACTCAAGGAGGGAACACCCTTCACTGGCCATTTCTAGAAACAGCTTTTGGACAGCAGCCGTCCAGCTCCAAAATTTGCAGCCCACAGTGAGCTGACAGGGCTGGGGGCGGCTTATTTACAGGGCTCCACGCAGGACATCTGTTCGGTCTGGCTTTTCAGCTAAAAGGGGATTTGTCTTTGGCAAATCAGTTTTGTGGGTCAGGAACTGGTTTCATTACAGTCCAAGTGTTTGGCCAACGCTGATTTTTGTAGCTTCTCCCAGGCACTCTGTGGCAGAGAGACCACGATCAATCATCCAAGGAGATGCGCTGCTAGAAGCGATCAAATAAAATTAAAGCAGCTATCTGAGCAGTGTTGAGGCTTTTGACAGATGAGTGTTAAAATGCTTTCTATGAATTTAGCAGGGAGTAAGAAATTATCAGAAATATTGCAGGCCCGAGCCCTGGCCCCACGCACCCCGCGCTTGGCAGGGGGGGTACACCACCCATCGCTGTATATCACCAGGACAGAGCAGGCCAGGCCAGCTGGGCACAGCACAAGAGGAAACCAAAATGAAAATGCTACTAAACCAGATGGAAATCTTGAAAAAGAGTCAGAAATAAATCTGGAGGATTTGCATTTTATCTTTTCCGCACAAGACACAGCCATACTCTCCTTTTATGCCTGTTTTCCACACACATCTGTGAAGAAATGGTCAACAGCCCCACTGGATCACACACTGCTGGGCATTAACTCTCCTCACTGTGGCGGGTACCAAACCCAGCCAGATGCGAGACCATACCACAGGATGCAGTGTTGCACCAAAATCACCAAAATCCCAATAAAGACAATCCTCAGGCATCAAGGCATTTAAATGCAAAAAAAAAAAAAAAAAAAAAAAGTGAATTCTAGAAATCTAAACATTTACTTTAAGAAAACATTCACATTCATTATCAGGCGAGATATTGCAAACAACTCTAAGTGAATTTAGTTGAACTTCTGAGCTGTGCAGGCTAATGACTACGCTGGCCAGCTTCAAAACCGCATTAAGACTACTGATTATTTATTATAAAATGCCTGCACAGAGGGAGAGACCTAATTGTCTGATGAAGATCCCAACCCCTGTGGGTATCACAGCATACTATACCTGTAAGAGTCAGGGCTCATTAGCCTAATCACAAAGAATAATACTGGGAGCAGAGCTCTGCAAAGCTACTGATTTTTTTTACTTCCTATGAGTTTCACAGGAACATCCCCCCCACCCCTTTTTTTTTTTTTTTTTAATTTTGGTGGGGTTCTTTTTCTTGCTATTTCTATCCAGCAATAGACAGCCTGCTCCCCCAGCCCTCGCCCCAGACACCAGCAAGCCCAGGCTCTGCAGGGCCACAAATGTTCAGCATCTCCTACGGTACCTGATTAATCATAGCCATCCTTTCACCACACATGGAACCACGCAGCCTGCTGAAGCCCAAACAGATGAGGGTGGTCAGCAGATGTGCTGGTGGTGGGGCTAGGCTGGTCTTTTATTTTGCATTAATCTTTCACATATAGGCCCTGATGCAGCAGGGATTTCACAGTCCCTGTAATATGTATCACGAATGAGAAGTTTCCCCTTTATGCTGCTTTGGAATACGCATACAAATCCATTCAGTCAATGTCCCTCTGCCCCTCCTGTGCCTTGGTATTACCTTTTGAGGTTCAAATGCAGATGCATCCAGGACTGGATTCATACCCACATCTGTAATTTTCCTGCTCCTCTTCTGTGCTTTCTTTCCCCTTTTTCTCAGCCCTGTTCCCTCTCCACCAAAATGCAATACTGGGAAAAAAAAAAAAAAAAAAAAGGTGAGAGTGACCTTTCACAATGAGAAATATTGCAAGGATTGTCTAATCAGGCTGGTTATACATTTCTGTGTAGCAAACACAAGATTGCATTTTGCATCCTTTCTTACCACCCAATTCATACCTTATAAATAAAAAATACCTATTTGTTCATCAGGTCCATCAGACTGTCAGTGAAAGATCTCATGCTTACAACAGATTTTAATCTAGCTTCATCCACAGTCATTTTACAAATACAGCAAAAAAGTGGAGGCTTGGTTTTAAATGGCTCAAACGATAAACGCCCTTAAGAAACTACAAATCTTAAGAGACCTCAGTGCCAGCAAGTCATTTTTGACAGTCTATCCGAGCATCTTCTGCTCTTGATCTCATCTTATTACCGTCAGGGATGGCCACTCTTATGGACCAATGACATTTTCTTTGTGACTGCACCTCTCAAATACCACTCACCCCCATTTCTGTCTCTCCTCTGTGTTCAGTGCTCATCTCTTCTCAGAAATCCAGACCCTTGCCTGCTAAATGACTTTTTATTCATTAGTGTTTTCCTGCTGACTAAAGCACTATGAGTACATACATCCCAACTCTGTGACTGCATGCACATCTGCCTTACATCTCCTTGGAGTGATTTTATTTTTGCTGCCACACAAAATTGGAGCCATTCTGCATCACTCACACAGCATCCCTGGCTTTAACACTTCCCTGCTAACATATAGCTGAAACTTTCCTAGATTCAGGGTTAGCTTCTTCAACCCATTTAAAAAATAAAAATAAAAAATAAAAAACTTGCTCCCTTGGAATATTTGTACTTGCCATTCATTTCTTCTTTAAAATTTAGAAGATTCCTAGCTCCAGGCGCTTAACAAGCCCATCAAATGGCAATGAACCTCACCAAGTTCACTGTTTCAACTGAGAATACAGCAAGAAGAGCCTAGGTTAGAAAATTAAAAAAATGGTATTTTCTCCCTGGGAGGACACAGCTTCCTGCTTAATGGTGTGCACCACCCAAACATGCCAGCAAACACCAGAACATTATTCAGGTCCCTCACATCAAAAGGAAAGCCTAGATTTCATCAGCTGCTTTTGTCAGATTCAAAGGCTTCTTACTAAACTTTTACCCCATCCCAAAATCATGAAAAACCTGAATCAGCCAAGGGTCCTGGGAGACCCCCAGTTACCCACTGAGGGATCCTTGAGCCCGCCTGAGCCTCTCCTCACACTCAGCTCACAGGAAGAGAAAGCCTTCATCGCCCAAGTGAGGCCAGAGCTGGCAGAGCACTGTAATTAATAGATTTGCCTAAAAGAGACCACCTTAAAACAAAGTACTTGCTCTAGCAGTGATAAATGTTACACAGAGTTCAAATGCATGTTATGGATGACAACAAAAGTCCAAAAGCTTGAAGAATATTAAAAATGGACTGTGAAATCCTGGGAAAAAAAATTACGTTACATAACCAAAGAATATACTTGGCCCGCTTTCAGAGGACAATGCATGTTTTCACTGCTTTCTGGAGTTCGTGGCTTAGGGATATATGAAACATTCTCCATGCTACAAAGACAACAGGTGAAGAGGTGCAGATGGCACAAACATTTGATCCCAGCCCTGTTGGTATTAATGGAAGATTCCTATCAGTTTGGACTGTGTTCAGAGTGTGAAAGACACAATGAAAACCAATAAGTAATCAATATAATGGCCCTAAAATTGACTCAGTTCTTCAACTCTTTCCCCAGAAATTCCTTGGCATCACAAAATAAGAGGTGCAGTCTCAGTACCCGCGTATCAGCGGGCACCAACTCACATAGCTCAGCCAGGACACCAGGGTGCTGCTGGAGCAGGCCTTGGTGAGGAGCCACAGCCTGCCTTGGGCACACGGCCACTGTCACAGCCTGAGCAGAGGAAGCAGGTCCCCAGACACGAGGTGGCTCCTCTGTGACAGCCTCACACTTCCCTATCCTACCAGCATGTAGGGGTTCGCACAGAGCCCCATTTTCTCGGAAATCCACTGTAAGGGCCCTGACTATACGCCCTGCAGTTTCTCAACCACTCACTTCCAAGCACTGCATGATGTTCAAAATCAAGGGGAAGAGCTGATGTGCAATTTATCTGGAGTCTGGTGCTGTCATCTCTCTCAAGACACGTGTACGTACGCCAGGAGAGCAAGGGCAGGCTGTTAACCCAGCCCCTGGAGAGGCAATGAGTATTTCATGCCAATGAGTGTTTCATTCTTTTAGCAGAAGGACCACTGCATAAATGCTTCTTTAACTCCCAGTTAATCCACAACAACACTGCCGGTCCAGTTAAATCCGCAGAAATGAAGACGTGTGAAACTATAAAACCAAAGTTCCTTGGCTGGTGGCAGAGCTGGAAAGGGTTTAAGGAGACCATGTGCTTTTTAGGTTATGGGCTCTCTGACCATGCAGCCAGTGTTTCCCTGCTCATGGTGCTCCTTTGGGGAGGGAGCCGGCCTGACCTCCCTGGAAGCTCTCATGCAGACCCAGCCTGCTCTTGCCCTTCCACAGAGTGGTTTGGCACCAAAACCTGACTCCCGGTGCACCAAATGTATCCCTAGCTGTGTATGAAGCCACTGCTATTTCCTTTGACTTGCTCCAGAGCTGTCCCAGGAGCCCCATGCTCTTGCCAAGAGCACACGACATCACTTATATTATTAATAATTACAATATATACACAGATGGATGGACAGATGGACACTCACATGACAGAGTTGTGCTTAAAGTCAACACCTCTTTCTCATCCCTGCTTCCTACACTCCCAGTTCCTCATTTCCATATCCATTCCCTCCCCCTGAGGGAAGGTCAAAGCTGGTGGAACAATGAGTAAAGAACGCTTTTTGCTCTTAAATAAAGAAAAAAACACATTACTCGACGACTCATTTCCCACACCAAGCTCACTTTTGTTCACTGTGCAGCTCTTAGTGAGATCATATATTTTTAAGTTCTTGGAGAAAGGAATCACAAATCCTTCTTCATCCTAATACACCACTTACAGAAGACAGACTCTCCAATGAAAGCCTTGCGAGGGGAAAAGCAGAGCAGTAGCGACATACAGTTCCAGCTGCCCTCCTCCTCAGTCTGAGTCTTTTCAAAGTGGCCAAAAGTATGCTAAGTCTTTGCAGAGCAAACAAGCAGAAAGATCTGACTCCTGCTGGGTCGTAAAGAGCCTGGCTCTATTTTTATGACATGGAAAAACACAGGAAGGGTTGGAAGAAGTGGGGAGCAATGAAGATGAACAGTTATACCATGATTCACAGCGACAGTATGTGCGCACTTAGAAAGTTACACTCCTTTGTTTCCCACTTCTTGTGGGCCAGAAAAACACCGATTTTAAGGAGAGCCAAGAGCAGTGATACAGTGGGTGGTTTCACACCTCCCTTGGAGTTTTTTGGCTGGATGTAATGAAGGAAATAGCACAGTAATCTGGGACTGTCACATAAGGGCATCTAGTAAAGAAAAGAGCATCGTCTGATCCAAGGGGGCTGAAGGCATCTCACACAGTGGCATGCCCAGAGCCCACACTGGACACGTCCTGGCTATTGAGCTCTGCTCCCGAGCCCCCAAGGAAATGCAGCTCCATTCATGGTAGGAAAGAAGCTGTACAAACTGCCGTTAGGTCCCAAGGGAGCAGGGGGAAGGAACAAGCTGAAGAGAGCTCCTGCCCTGGGTACAGAGTCACTCACTGCATGTACCTTGACAGATCTCATTTTTAGCGTGCGATTTCTAAGAACTTTATTCTTATTTTTTAGAAATTACTTGGCAATATATAGCTACATACACATTTTTTGCACAGCAGTTTTTTGTGCTGTCTCCACAGACACTCCTAACACAGAGATATCCTCTCCTTAAGGCACAGATTAACATTGATATTCTATTTACAGAGCATTTCTCTGTGGCTTTACCTATTAAAATTACACTGCCAAAATATAGCAGAAAGAGTGTTAGAGGATTTAGATAGTACCATACCAAGACAACCCTGGCTGTGCAAACACCTCCAGCCACCTCATTTCTGACCTGGTTCATGCATTAATGTAGTCCTAGGACACTTTGGAGAAAGTACCTCTACACCAACTCACAGCAATTGGAAGCAGCTTTGGGTGTACATGCATGCTCGCATCTGTGTATTGTGTCCAAATATTTTTTCCCAAGTGAGTCTTCCAGTTCCAAGAGCCTGCCCAGCACCAAGTCCCACCAGGTCTCATGCTGGCTCTTGTGGTTGCAATGGAAACCTCCATTTCAGGAAGATGATTAGAGGAAATGTGCGATGAAGTAGATTATATCTTTCCTCATTAAAGAAAGTTCTTATAAACCTGCATGAGATTATCATAAAACAAATTTTTTCCTTCCCTTGACAGCTTTTGTTCTGGAAAAAAAGAAATATCTTGAGTACCTCAAAAGTAAACAAACATCTGAGTCACCTTGGTTTGGGGCTGGTTGTTTTTTTTCTTTGGTTACTGCTAGCAGCCTTACAATTTTCTTAAAGCATGAAAATCAAAATAATATTTTTTATAAAAAAGGTGACAACTTCAGATTTGACAAAGCTCTTTTTCTTGGTATCGACAAGCAATCATCATCTATCTTACAAATGGGTATTTGCCTCACAGCACATTTGTGCGATCACTGGATTTCTAGTCCTTTGAGAGCCAAGATAACAAACGAATCTTCACCTGCTTCAATGATTTCAAAGCTAATCAGAAGATAAAAAGGCTGGCAGGACCACTGACAACACATGGGCAACCAACAACAGATCTTTGCAGGACATTTATGCATTTAAATTCCAAGCGTGTGGACCCTTGGACACACGTTTACAAATAAGAGGTGGCTAGGGCACAGCACAGACACCTGGAAGACATGCAGACTCCGCCTGGACACCACACCGCTGCACCACAAGGATGGGGCCCACAGAACACTGCCCAGATGCCACACCTGCACCTGTACGATGGCTTTCCCCAAAGACAGCCCTCTCAATGCAGATTTCTGCAGGGAGGCAAGAAAAGTAATGAGGACAGCAAGTTCCAACACGTCCCCATGTAAGAGGAAGGGCCCTAGAACAAACGCACTTGTGAGGTATGTCAAAGGAATAGAAAATGTGGCCATCACCATGGTCTGAGGTATGAAAGTTATGAACAACAGCTTGGAAAATAATATTGAGATCTTCACTGATTTCCTGATCTATAACTTGCTTGGACAGATTTTTGCCATGCCATCATCTAGGGCCCAAAGTCCCCTGCTTGTTTTCTCCATGGGGTGTTCAAGATTTAACTCGAACAAGGACAAATGTTAAAATCCTGACTGTTGATCAAGCACTGCCTTCCATTTTCATGAAGGCCCCAAACATCTTAAGGTCAGTAGCTAAATTCCCATCCAACTGGCTCCATGAAAGGCAATGTGCTGAATCTCAGCCTTTCTGCCACTGCCTGCACTTGGGACTCAATCCAGTTTTTGGTGCCCAAAAGATCAATATAACTATTCCAAACACAGCAAGATGGTATGAGTGGTAAAACCCTACAGAATCTGGTGCTCTCTTTTGCAGCCCACCTGGGAACCATCACAGCAGTGTGTCAATATACTGATCCAGGAAGTTCATCGGGGTGTAAACCTACTTTTAAGCTTTTACCTGGAAAACTCTCAAGTCTACTGATAGCCCAGTCTTCAAAAAGAGTTTGAACTCCAAAGCAAGTGCTTACGTATGGCTGACCTGAAATATGATAATCTATATATAGATAGCAGTCATTGAAAGTAATTACTCAAGCCTCCATCCAATAGAGGCATCGCAAGAAAGAATAGCCTGTATTCCCCAGCAGCAGTGTCAGGAGGCCAATCATAATTCTCTCGACTGGGAAAGCAAGCCCAGAGAGAGGTGGTTAGGGCATTTGACTCTGCCTTTGATGAGGGAGCAGTTGCTGAAGAAGAACTATGATAACCTCCTGACTCCAGAAAAATGTTAAAATGTGGCTCAGCAAGAATCTCTGATTGTTTTACTTTACCTCCTGACTCTCAAGTTCAAAGCAGCCAAGTCGTTTCAAAGACAGATGAATATATTTAGATTTTGGTGACTGATCACAAGTTTCCAAAAAGCTTACATATTCATCCTGTGGGGGAAGAGATCACCCAGGGCAGCTGTAATTGGTCCGGGGGCATTTTGATTATCTGCAGATTACCTGTTCCTTGATGCAAAGAAATAGCTGTCAATTTGCTCCGCGGGGCTCGGGAGGAGTTTCGGTGGGAGACCAGATGTCATTATAAGCCCCTCTGACACGGGCCTCCCCCAGCATGTCCACTCCGAGGGGCTGTCATGGGGCTTCTCTACCCTGACTAAATCTCAGCTCCTGAGAGGAAAATAAATGGCATACGAGCCATTTATTACCCAATGCAGCAGCCCTGTGGCTCTCCTCTCAAGGGCTGGCACCACAGACCTGCCAAAAAGGCATCTCAGAAAGCACCACGGCTGTGAGGGAAAGGGAGCCGGTGAACCAGGGGAAAGCAGCCCTATCCCCGACCCGATCCCCACTCCGATCTGTTACATCTCAGTGTCTGGTCACTTGTTTTCTCAAACTTGACCAGTGAGTTTCCATTGCTACATGCATCATCTTATCAACCTTATTTTTTGTGATATTTTGTAAATTACAATAAATTTGCTTTCTTCTGAATATTCAGATGCTTCAAAAGGTACCCAAAGGATGCAATTATACCCTAGGGAAATACGCTATTATGTGCGCATATCATGTTTTGCATAGGCTTTCCAGCATCTACATAATTTATGTTTTTCTGCATAATTTCCCCTTTTTATGTTTCCTATGTGTTTGTGAGATAATGCAGAAGTCAGTTCTCTACCACCAAAAATACAGAAAGAATTTAAGTCGGTATTCTTCCTTCGCCCAATCTGCTTCACTTCCCGCAAAACCCTTGGAAAACCCCCAGAGAAATTCTTTCATATGCACCAAACATCAATGCCCGAGGAAAAACCCAGAAGGTCGAGGCAGCTCTCTGAAAGGAACCAGAACCTTGTCCACTCCCGTATTCATCTGGGCATTCAGAGGGGCCTCTGATGGATAACATTGAAATGGGAAAGCTTTTAAACTGTTTATAATCCTCGCTTCGTGTTTGAACCGTACAAAAATAATTCTCCAAAACTTTCAAGTTGCCTTTTAGCTTTCCATGCCAGTCACTTGTATGCAAGCTTACTTTTAATAATAATAATAAAAAAGAATAAAAAGGAGAATTTTCAGTCAGGATGTAGTTAAAATTGATGCCTACGCTTCCTTTTCAACTCATTTGGCTAGAGATTTTTGCTGGTGGATTTTTTTTTAATAAAAGATTTAAAAAGGTAGGGGGAAAGACTTTGTGGAGGTGACCCTACAGCCTGGTAAAGGGATGAAGCCAAGATCTCCAGTATTTGGATCCTCCTTTTTCCTGGGGAAGGATGAATGACTGAATGGGTTAGGAGAAACTGCTTGAATGCCCGTGGTACCCAAAATGCTACCCTTCTGGAGGATGTTTCTCTTGGTAGAGGCTGCCAGGTGCTGCAGAAAGCAGCCTTGTGCTGGTTTGAGATGCTGCGGCCTTGCTGCTTCCCCCTCGGCCGTGAATGCCAGTAGGAGCACTGCCCTGGTACAGCTGCTACGAGCAGTACGCCTTCCCACTTGGAGGGCAATGAAAACCCTTCGTTTTCCAAACAGAACAAAAGACATTATAAAAAACACAGCTGACATCAGAAGAAACATCTCACCTATTCATCTCCAAGAACACATCCTAATGCAAATAGCCGCTCCCAAACACAATGCCTGCCGGTGAAGTTCGGAGCAAAAACCCACTTCCCTTTGTACCTTACCCAGAACATCATGGGGTAACCACTTACTTAAAACTCACTCCTAAGTCCATGTTAAATCCGTCATGGCGCAGTGCGGAGGCATTACAAGTATGTTTTCTTCTCCACAAACCATGACAGACTTCAAATTGCCAACAAAAAAAATGTCTCGTGTGAATAAAAGAAAATATTTATGTTGTGGAACCCACAGCGTGAAACAGCGGGAATAAAATAATCTGGTAAAATTTAAAGAATAAGATTCTTTGTAGAATACATAAGAGAACACCTGCTGCTTTCCTTATTTTTTATTTATCATAATTAATATGTTCAAACTAAGCAGTATGCAGATGTATAAAAACAAACAGCTGAAAAAAATAATGAATACTTTTCATTAAAAAGTTCATTTGAAGTTGAGAAAATGAATGATTAATTAATCACAACAGAATCTGCCTACTTAAAAGCCTATTGACATATGTTTCAAAATCATTTGTGTAATTCGAGATAACTAGCAGCAAGGACCGCCCGGCCTGCGAAGCTCTCTGCTCTCCGGAGCCGGGTGGCTGACAGCCACTGGGCAGAGGGAAGCTTGTCCTAAGCTTAGAAATACAGAAGACCCGATTTTTTTTTTTTTTGGAGGACATTTCAGCATGCCTCAGTACTTCTTCGGTGGTCAAATACAGTGCACACTCACCCATCTTCTCCCTCTTTATCTATAAATAAGCACGCAAGTTAGCGAACACTCTCACAGCCCCCAGCAAGCATAAATAAGTAGCCAGAGATTGATTCCTTATAATCAACCAGTATTGATAAGTTTCCTAATGATTTGAAGGAGGACTTTGGAAACAGCTGAAGGTTTCCAACAGCTGAAAAGAGGAGGCATCGAAGAGGCATCGATTTTTTTTTAGTGGAAGGCAAAATGCATGAGGCCAGGTCTGGGTTTGGTTGGGTTACATCAAAGTGAGAAAGATGAAATAGTTAAAATGCTGTTTGCCGAGGAAGCAAAGGGCAGGCAGGAAGGACAAGGGTCAGGTGAAAAAACAAGGTGCGGGAGCACCCTCACCCTCCCCAAACACACACCTTCAAACCCCCGTCCAGCATTTTCTAAGCTATTGCTGGAGCAATTTCTTAAAATGCCTCTCTTCAGATGATACGTGAGAAATACCTTAGTTTTCAGCCATGCCTGCTATCTCAGGAGAGCATAAAGCTGTTTATACCAAAACTGTTTTGCCTCACCTTTGCACCTCTGTAAGAAGCGGTGCCTGTTCATGAAAGCATCGATCCCCTCTTGTTTCTGTGATATTGCTCTAATCTAGAAACACAAAGAGGCTCGTGTCATACATATATTGTATCACACCTCCCAGGGGAATAGAAAAATTAAAACAGAACCACGAGAACTCCGTGGGATGAAGCACGCCTTGCTCGCTGCCCCTGCGTGGGGGAGCAGAGGTGGGTGCTCACCGCAGGGCTCTGCCCCAGGACCCCCCCAGCATCTGCCTGGGATAACCCCCTGCTTGCTGACAGTCCCACAACAAAGCCAAGCAAATCAGGGGCTGACCCCAAAGGTGCATAAATTAGAATTAATCTTTTACAAGATGGGGCAAAAAATAGAAACTACAAAGGAGAAGCCTGAAAGGCTGCACTTGCTTCCATCCCTCCCCTTCTCAGAGCATTTCGTTTCCGCTCCTCCTACTGCAGCATCAGCATCCAAACCTGACCTCAACCAAACCCCTGTAATGCGAGAAAAAAAAAAAAAAAACCTCTTACAAATCCCTTTACACAAAGTTAAACAAATTCCAAAACAAACTCTTTTGAACAGCAACCACCAGCAAGGCTTACCAGAAAGTAAAGTCTCCTTGGAAGGAAAAAGATATAAACAACCAACACGAAATAAAACACAGCAGAGTCCATGAGGCTCCCTGGTCCTCCTGCATCAGCTGCTTGGTTGCCTGAAATGACTCCACCAAACCCCATCTCAGCCTCCTCCAGCAGCACCAGCACAACTCTGCCCTTGCAGAGCTGGCTGGGCTTTAGGAGACCTCCAAGGTGACCAAGAAGCAAGGAAGATGAGTGGGATTTGCTCAAAACTCAGGCTTCATTTCAGGTGGTTTTGGTGATTTGATAGTCAATGGTGGAGACCACTGGTGCCCAGCAGGCTGTGTGAGCACATATTTATTGCCTGACCTGACCCCAGCCCGGCAGCACGCACCCTGTCCATGCCCACAGCCCATCTTCCTGCCCCACCACTCCAGCCTCTTCCCAAAGTCACGCACAGCCCATTACCAGCTTGTTCCATTTATTATAATCTCAGAGCGTGTTATTACATCCCTCTGTCCAAAATGTGATCTTAAGTAGCAGCTTGTACAATAATTAAATGTAGTAGTGAGAGCGTTGTTAAAGTCAATGAGCCAGTGCATCAGCAGCTTAAACACATTTAAGTTAACTTGATTGCACCGACTGCAAGCCAGGAGAAGTTCAGTGCAATGGGTGGATGAATGTCCATAAACAGCATCTCCATGGGGGTCGGGGGCCCCAGGAAAAGCCCCCCCCACCCCCGCCAGCCTTTTAGGGGTACATGCCAGTTCTCCATCCATCTGCTGGTACTGCTCTTGGGCTGGAACCAAAATTAGTCCAAATGCACCAGTATCTTGAGAACACAAAGCAGCAGCTTTACCATAGTGATGCTCTGAACATTTAAAACGAGAAGCACAGGTACAGAAGGTCTCTGGAGGTGGGAAGTTATCACGGGACTTTATCCCAATAAGCTTTTCCCCTTCATTTCAAACACACCCCAGTCATGACCACACTTCATTCACTTTGACCTCCTGAACTCATTGAAGTGGAGGTAATTTAGGCACAGTGAGGACCAACACCTTACCCTGATGCCATGTCTCAAGAGGGCTTAAGGGTTTGGCCAAATTAAAGAGAAACAGGAAAATGTGCACAGTAACTGCTGGGCCCCATAGCCAAATAAAAATAACAAATATAACACATGACAAGAGACCTCAAAACTGTGTGGGACATGCAACAAACGGAAGCTTATTTGAAGATTTGGAATATATTCTCATGTTAAAAAGCAAACAAACCAAAAAATATCCCAAGTCTTCAAGTATCATCATGCAATTTGGAAAATAGAGGAAGAGCCTATAAAAGGAAGAATATTTTTGTCCAGCACTACTTCCTCTCCCATTTTTACAAATTAACAGGACTTTTTAGAAGGAAATTGTTTTGAATCCAAAATTATATTGAAACATTAAAAAAGGACCTTTGGACATCTTAAATTCTCTCCTTAAGTGAGAAAATTTATCAAAAATGACCTTTTTCTTAAAAACCCACTTCAATAAACCGCGGGATTTTGATCCACAAAGCACTTGTTCAAATATTCCCAGACCAAAACAGTTATCCTTGAAGCACATAGAGAGATACATCAGCATGAAGAAACAATAGCCAAGAAGTTTAATGAATATAGTTTTTTTTCTTTAAAATGAATTTTTGGCATCTGCTTGGCATGCCATGGTCAACAGAATTTATGATACATGGAGGAATACTTATATATGTTTTCTGTAACTTACACATAAAAATTTATTCTCTCGTGTTAGGCAGGCAGCGGAGCGATCCCGAGCAGTTCTGACCTCTGCTATTTACAGAGCCTGCTGCTGGCAGAGGCTGTGCTCCCGACTGCAGCAAATAGATTATTTTCTCACTCAACGTTTTTTTATTTATAATATTACAAAAATAAATGTGACATGTTTAGGGGATGTGTCATGTTTTAGAAAGCTCAACCAAGGCACATTTTGGACTTTTTATTTTTAAGGGTCGCCTTTTTTAAAACGATTTCCTGAATAGTTTTCTATTTTCTGTGTAGAAAAATCTGATCGTAACACTCAACTTTTATGCATGCTGGTATCTTCAAAAAGTAAATACATAGATGCCTTTATGACTCTTACTGAACTAAGAACAATACTAAAATTCCCTTTTATAGCAAAGGGCCATCTCAGCATCACTGAAAGTGAGGCACAGCCAATACAAAAAGGAACTGAATAAGTGGATTTTTTTGCAGCAGGTTCCTGAGCACTGCCCCAGTTCTGAGCAGGCAGAAGGGGTAAAGAGACACCTACCAGATCTATCTGAATAATAAGTATTATGTTTTCAAAGCTATTTTAGCTGCAACCAGTCCACCTGCTTCACAGGAAAAAGCATCTTGCCCAGGTCTAAGGCTCAGCTTCAGCTGGCTGGGATGCAGCAGCTCTTAAATTGCACAAATATTATGTTTGTACTTGTGCATTCGTCAAAATGCCACTGCAGCTCTGCAGCAGCAAGGGAGCAAAACAGTTTTTGGAAACTGAATTTCCTCAGAGCACTGGGTTAAATTCCCCACAAACCAACAAGAAAAGCCTGCTCACAGACAGACTGGACTGGAGCTGTCCTTTCATCTCCAAGCAGGCTTGCAGTAGTACCTCTTAACTAATGGCATATAAAAGATGACTATTTCTGAAATATTCATGTAAGAGAGGTCTATGATCAGGCTGTACTAAACCCCAGGAGTGTAAATGTCTGCTCCACTCCTGTCCCTGCCCTTTCTGCTCTGCTCTTGTCTTCAAAAGCCACCAGCGCTGAGATTTTCCCTTTCCTCCTGGGGAACGAGTGTGGTTTAACAGCTCCCCGTGTTGATGCTGGCACAAACACACTGCAGGGGCTCAGGGCAAAGCCCTGTTGATGCCTCCCTAATTCAGGCCTTAGAAGCCACCAGCACGGACACATCGAAGGTTTGTTACGATGACTGCCAGCCCATGTTGTTCAGGCAGCATTGGCACATCACAGGCATAGCTCATGTAGTCAATTTTCTTAAAATTATATGGCTTGCTCTTTAAAGCATAGTTGCTTTCTAAAATAAACCTAGGAAAATTAGCATCGTGATATTCTGCTCACTGTCAGCAATTCTAGATCAGGTATCACCAAACCAGTGCATCCACAATGGCTTTTCCCACCTGCCAGCCCCAGAGCTCAGTCTGGGATCTCCTTTGGCTCACCCTTCACCACCAGGAGTGATGCAGTGCAACCATGCTCATTGCATCCAAAAAGAGACAATTTCGGCTGTAATAAGAGGCAAACCCTCACACCTCATCTTCAGTAGTTTCTCATCCACATGTTTGGGGTCGTTTGTTGCTGAGAAGTGATGGAGAGCAGCCCCATGCCCTTGGGTGTTGGGGCTTCCGCACTGCCCACCAACAGGCTCCCAGCACCCACGCAGCAGGGAATTACCCCCACACCCTTACTGGCACCAACAAAATCGCTAACTTGAGCCAGGTGTTATAAATAGCATGCGTGGAGGGAAAAACACAGAACCTTGTAATTGATTATTTAGTGCAAAAAAAAAAAGAGGGAAATTATCACAGGTGGTGATGGCAGATGTGACAGCCCAGGATACTTGGCAAAATATGGAGCATATTTGATTAGTGATATGGATGCTTCCACAGCATTGGCGGCTCCACTTCTGTTAAACCTTTAAGTAGGGTTGTACATAATAAAAACTAAATGGGAGTTAATTTTCTTTTTGATACTTAAATCATTGTGAACAACTGCAGATTCTGTCTGACACTAGCTAGCAAAGTAAGGCTATAAAATTCTCTCAGTAAAACAATGGCAGCAATTAAATGTTTAAAAACTGACCGTCACCATCAGATCTCAGAATGGATGCATGGCCACATGAAAGGCAGCAGCCATACATATCCTGACATGGCACTGGGCCAAAGATATTTTATTTCCAAGCAGTGATTCTAAAGGATATTATTACAGTTAATTAGAAAATGCTAATTATGATTTTTTTCCCCTCTTCCCCATTATTCAAATGTTTTGCCTGTTGGAGGTCTGGGGAGAAGCTGGGATGTGCTGGGTGGGAAACCACCCCTCCACTGTTTGGTGCAGGGAAAAGGTGAGCAGGGACGTGCTGCTGGGCAGGCACTGCCCTGTGCAGTGCAGGATCAGCACTGCTTACATCCTTAAAAACACAGATCCCTCCCCAGAATTGCACCCCCTCGCAGGACCTGCATTTGCAGAGATGCTCTGGCACTTCCTCATCAATGGCACGATTCCTACTGCCTATTTGCGAGCCACGCTAAACCCATGCTGCTGCTTCTCCTGTAGACTTGTTGGGGAAAAAAAATAAAAAGACAAAAGCAGCAAAGCAAAGACCCCTTTACAGTAACAAACAGTGCAAAAACAGTAACTAAAAGCATGTTGCCTTTTTTTGGGCCAAGAAACCTTCCCATAACGTCCTCAACATAAATCTGAGAAGACATCTACCTTCCTTCATCAAGTTCCTGCACATTATTTTGCACATTTAATAAAAGAAAATATGAAGAGAAGCAGTTGTTCAGCCTTCCATGGGATGCATGGATAATGAATTATGGGGCAGAACGACCGTACAACTTAATTGCTTTCAGCAACAAGCCTCTTGGAGGCTGGCTTCTCCAGACTAATTTATCCCACACTCTTTATGCATCTGCAAGTAAGAGCAGGTAATCAGGAAGGGTGCGTGTCCATAACACAAGTCCCCCTGCACAACACCAGTGCAGTTGCTCCCCCGAGGAGGTCTTAGTGATGTGCAGAGGCAAACACGGGGCATCCTGCAAGCAGGAGAGGGGCTGGAGCAGGGGGACAGGAGCATGGAGAGGTGCTGAAATGAGGGACTGCGGGACCCACGCTGCACTCACCAGCTTCATCTGTCTCTGCCACTGTTAAGAGCAAACAAATTGTTCCTCATATAGCTCCAGCTTCACCCTTCACCTCCTGAAAGATCATGGAAGAAATATGCCACCAGTACCCAGGAAAACTCCCACGGCAGTTTGTCCGTGCTGGGTTCAGCATTTTATTTTTCCTCGCTGAAATATAGTCCAAATATGAGCCCTTTCCTCATACAAATCTTCTACAAATCTCCCTTTGTTCGGAGCCTTTAGACAAAACAGAAAATTTAATACTGTAAATCTCCAGAGAGAGAGGGAAGGCAAAACGGTCAGAAACTGGCAGAAAAAGGTGCTTCCAGGCCACATCCCAAGGCCTGTGACCCCATTGCCACCAAGAGCTGCCCACCTGGCCTTGAAGGGCACCACTGAGCAGGACAGACAGACAGGGATGGACAGACCATACACCTGCAGTAAACTCCTGATACACCGCTGGCCTAGGCATCAGACTACACCCGGCATGGAAGCAGTGCTCCTGTTACAATGAACAGTAATAAAACGCAATATTTCTATTTTTTAAAAAAAATAAAGCCATCCTATGAGCCATCCCAGCCCTTTCACGCAACCAGGATGCTTCTCTCTTTTATGCTTGTTTTTGTTTGTGTGCCACAAACTTGCACTCTCTAGCCTAATTCTAGCATTTTCTTGGTTTTTAATTTAAAATCACTGTGGTTGGTGAAGAAGTTGGAAACGAAATTATACTTCTAATCTTTCACATGATTTTAGCAACCTTATGTAGTATTGGCTCCTTGCAGAGTCATCTTCTGACTAGCTGTAAGCTCCTCTTTATGGAGAGAAGGAAAGGAGCCAAAACTTCTCGTTTTTACAGCATCACTCATTTGACCTGAACTGTGCTTTGTTTTATTGAATTTAGTTGTTTACAAACACCCACACTCCAGCCCACCACCTACACTCAGCAGGGAAAGCCACCCTTCATGTTGACACCAGTGCTTCAGTGAAGCAACAACAGATGCTTTTGGAGCTCAGCCTTCCCCCAAACCTCCTCCCCAGTGTAAGTCCCAGTTGCACAGGGACATTTGGACAAGCCTGTCCCCATCCTCACCCCAGCACGAGCCACCTCCTCCAAGCCCTGCCTGAAGTGCCCCACACTGCTTCCACCAAACTGAGTTCCAGAGATGGGAGAGGAAGGTGCCTCCTGGAAATCCGTGGCACAGTGATGCAGGACATCCTTTATCCTAGGAGCCACAGGGCAAGGCAATGATGTAAAGGGTAAGAACAGGAGGGAAACAAATATTTCAAGGGCTCCAATGCCACATTAACTAGTATGTCTCCATTTACCTAAGCACATCTGGAAGCTACTGCACCAAGACTATGTTTAATACACCACCACCACCCACCCATTCTCCTCTCTGCCTTATTCCTGCCAGTACCTCAGCTCCCAACTCCCTCTCATCCATGCACAACCCCTCATTCAACAGGAAAACACTGATGCACAAAAAAAAAAAAAAAAACAGGCTGTGATTTTTAAGCAATTTGATAAGTATTTTAGTATTTTGAGTGCTAAATGAAGTCCCTGCACACAAACAATCACATTTTCACCATTCACCAAGAATGGTTATCTTAACTAATCAAATCAGTGCTTCAGCTGGTACCAAAGGGTTAACTGCTGCTTACGGTGTCTTGTGGACACATCAGGCAGGTTGAACTCAACCCACCACTGCTATCGGTTCTGGTTAGCTTTCCTTCTACTATGTCCACCATGAATACCCTTAGGTATGGCATTTGCAGTGCACCCACAGCTCAGTACTCCTAATTTAGTGGTAGCAACAGCTTCTAGATAAATCTGTGCAACAAAGGCAAAACTACTGCTCTAAATTCAAACTCTTCCTGATCCTTCATAAGGATTTTATGCAGGAAGAAGGAAAATAAAAGGCTGTTCCCCCTGTTCTTCCTAAGTTACCCCTTAGAAAACCTTTGGATGGATTAGCTGGAGTAACACCTATCAGCCTGGATGCTGACGTTTTCTGAGACAAATGCTTGATTGCTTTGTTGCACGGCCATTTCCACTGATTTTCCCTGCTGCGAGGTTTGGGGCCCTGTACCTGCAGCACAGCCGGAGAGGATTCCCCGGGGCAGGCAGCAGAACACCAGGCAGAGCAAGGCCATTAACAAACCACTGCCAGGAAGCCTCCAAAGGATTGAAGCTGGAAGGTGTTTTCAGAAATATAACACAAGGCTTTCCAGGATAAAAATATTTTGTTATAAAGTGTCCACATTGAAGTGATCCATATAAGAAATTCTGAAGTATTTCATTCTGTTCCTCTTAAAGCAGGCTCCTAACTTTTAGCCTCAAAGTGGCATTTTTTAAACATAAAAGACTAAATTAAGATGAAAACAGCTAAATGCAAAGCTTAAATAACACAAAACCAAAACCTGTGTTTCTGAGGGCTTATAACTACATTTTTATGGGTTTTTCTCCTTATTGCTGAAGAGAATGCAATTGTGTTTGCATGCACCATGTCTGAAACAGACTCAAAAATGTTAATATGGAGTAGGCACACCTCAAAGCTCCCCTGCTGCTGGCTGCTAGCAGAACTGAAAAGAAAGTTGGCAAGAAAAATATTTGCAAAATATTTTAATAGTTGCCAAATTGCATAGTGTTATAGCAAGCCTGACCGTGGCCAGAGATTTTCTTGAAGCCTCAGCTTTCACAAGCAGAGATTAGAAGAAAACAGTGATTAAGTGAGAATTATAGCTTTCCTTCAGATAAGCAAGAAGAGTCGCTAGTCCCCATAGTCGCAAAATTCTTAAAAGTATGTTCCGACTACAGCCACAGCCTCCTGCTTGTGCTGCTGCCTGTCTGTCTATGCACCTGAGCTCTGGACTGGTTCAGTCCCCAGCAGCTCTGGAGCTGGACACCAAGACTGCCTGATTCCTCTACACTACAAGGCTGACTCTTCAAATATATTTAAACATCTTACCCTCTTCCATCCCAAGTCTGTCTTGGAAATCCCCCAAATCCCAGGACCACAAGGGTTTGCAGGACATGGTGGCAGCAGCACACAGAGCAGGCATGGGGCCAGGCAGTCACTGCCTGCAGCCTCATCTCCATCAGTCCACTAAAAAAAAATCAGGATAGGTGATGCTCACCAGGAAGTGCTGCAAAGTGCAGGGAAAAACATGGGAAATTGTACATCTGCAGGGAAGCAGTGTAATAAATGTTTAAAGACTGCTCTCACCATCCCACTCTTTCCCATCAAATTGAGGTCTTGCTTTGGTTTGTCACTGAGTTTGTCTGCTCCAAAACTGTGGTTGTCTCATTGCATTTGTGAGGTCAGACGAAATCCTCATGTTTATACATCCTGCATCAGAGACACGCTGCCATGTGATTTGCCTCAAATCCTCTGCAGTCCTTTTCCCTCGGTCCTCTGCAGCAAGCACAGAACACATTTTTAGCAAGTACCTCTATTTTCAGTCCTGTTTGCAATGAGCCAGTCTGATGACCTCATTCAAAATGCAAATAGAAGTGTATTTTTTGGAAACGCCTTCTGCAGCTTTTACCTATTGCATTGGTCTCCTCATTGTTAGGCAGAAAACAGGGCTTTTCTAAGAAAATATAAAAAGCACAGCCCAAGAATGGGAGCACAAATTGGAGTTGCCCATCCTGCCCACCACCAAACCATGCCCATGAGCATCACATCCACATGTCTCCAGGAATACCAACTCCATCAGTTCCCTGGGCAGCCCATTCCAAAGCCTTGCCACCCTTGGTGAGAAGAAATTCTTCCTGGTGTCCAATCTAAACCTCCCCTAGTGGAGCTTGAAACCTTATATCCTAACACTTGCCACATGAGATTTCTCCCTATCACCTGAGAATTATGTAGCAATTATCTCTAAAGCATAAGAGCAACTCTACCAGACATCCTTATACCCTTCTAGTAGTGGCCACAGGCTCCGGATTGCAGCTGTAAATGCTGAAACACAGCCAAGGTTACAGGTATCTAAGAGCCATTTACCTGCTGGTAGTTGAGTCAAGTGAGCCAGGAGCTTCAGACCTGTTTAAGCAAGCACCTGGGTGGTGAAAACAACTGAAACCACTGAGGCAGTTGGCACCCCACAGCCAGCAACATCAGAAGAGAAGTCAGAAGTGGGGAACCTTCCCATTTCTATTCTAGATCCCTAACTCTCGAAGGAGCCATGACAGATAACCTATTCATTCATATTCTAACAGAAGAGGACCAACTGCTAAGCCACAAAAATGAGGTAAACAATTTGTGAACCTACAAAATATATATAAAAACATCTATCATCAGGTTGAAGTTTACCTAAAAGGTCACAGACAACCCTTTTAGCCAAGAATTTAGGAATGCCCCCGACAGCACGTGGCTGCCACTCACGGTCTGTCTGGTGAACATGGAATACAGCTCTTGGACTTGTGTGCAAGAATAAACCAACACTTGGAGCACGTTACATATGATGGAGAACAGAAAGCTATCAAAAGACCAGGAACATTTGATCAACAAGTAGGAACATTTAATACTCCAGGAAAAAAAGTGAGATTTAAATGTTCGGCAATTATCTGCCTAACAAAATGAAGTGTTGAGAAACTGTAATTATAAACACAGCATTATGCATTCAAATATTTTCATGCTCAAATATTTTCACGCTCATGTAATATTAGAATCTCAAAATGTCATGACACATTTTAATTAAAACATTTATTTATTGCTGATTAGAGCTATTCAAATAGTGCCTACTTTTCAGTACCTTCAGCTGTTTTCTTCAGTGGTGAATGACAGACCAGGAACAGAGGTAGAAATAGCTCAGGTGTGATGTGTCAATTCTTTTTGATACATGCTACATGCTATTTCCTTTTCTTTATGAGCTGCTTTTCTTAAAGCTGTCTCTCCCTCTATATCTCCAGAACAATCTAATTTGCTCTGCAGAGACTGATACAGTAATGATCCTCCACCGCCACTAAATAATACATGTTTCTCCTTATTGTGTAATTTCTGTCTTTCCTTCCTCCTTTGGCAGCTATGTAAGGAAGATCCATGCCACCTTTGCTTATGTTCATCAGACCAAATACCTGAGCTAAGACAAACTTTCCATAACCCTCATGAATCTTTCCCAGGCCAAGCTCTCCATTCGCAACCAGTTCTTACAGGATGAAGTGGGCAGAAGGAAAAGCTCCTTCAGAGAACACTGAGCAGGGCCTGTGAAAAACATGATCACTCCTCCATGCAGCCCTCCTTAGATCTTGTTGGTGGGAAGCTTTAGGTAGATGGTAGAAAACACAGAGCCCAGGGGCAGACACCACTCCCTGGAAGCAGTCCCACAGCCCATGCAGCTGCTCCCTGCCCAGAGTTACAGAGACTTGTCCACACCAGCTCCTGGTCTAAATCATTCGCAAATCTGAAGCCCTATTCCTCCATCTCTGTCTGAGCAAGCTATTTGTAGAGGCTTGGTTTTATTCACCCCAGTTTAGCTTTGTAAAGGGAAGAGCTTTGAGCCAAACCAGAAGAACCAGGCTGCGTATGGAAAGAAACTTCTCTAAGGGGTTCACGCAGCCCTTGCTGCTTTCCCCTCTATTGACTTCCTTGGTGAATTTTCTCCCTTTCTCCAGATAAGAATCTATTCTAGATTTTCCTCCTGAGCACGTAAAAGGAGAACTTTGACATTTAGCAGCAAACTAACCAAAATAACTTTGATGCTACATACAAAATAACATAGTTTAGTCATTTCTTAGATATAATCATGGGAAAAGGGAGGAATATCAGATTTTATAAGATTTTTCCCAGTTAATGCCTTAAGGATGCTTAAAACAGCCTCAAGATAGAAATATATATAAATATATTTCATGAGGTCACTAACAAGCAGAGTTGAAATCCAATCTACACACAGAAGAGCCCTCTCTGATCCTCAAAGGGGCAAAAAGTTAACCTCATTATTGTTTCCCATAGCTTGGGGCCACAAACCAAAATTCAGTTTGTGGGGGTGGAAAAAAAATATACTCTATTCCACATTAAAATAAATAAATAAATTTTCCTTGTGAACCAGAAAAAGGCGCATGAATAAGTAATTCCGTACTCTACCTCTCACACACAGAAGCCTCCCCAGCAGCACCCAAGTTCCACCAGTCCAAGGCCTGGGTGTGTTCCCCTCTATTTAAAGACTTGTTACCCCTAATTAAGCCATCTGCTAGTTCACACTCCAGCCATACCTCATCAATCAGGGTAACGAGCAGGTCCTACCCCTCTGCTCTGCACAGCAGCAGCAGGTCTGCTGGCTCCAGAGAGCCTCGTTGCCCTCTGTTGGGAATTAGTGCAGTGCACGGCACAAAGCGAGAGTCCACCATGAGGGAAATGGCATCCAAAATATTCACCTCCACGTCGTTTCAGAAGGGATCACTGCCAGCACATGTTAGATCAGCAAATCCAGAAAACTTATCTAAAACTCTGGTATAAATGTCATGGTTAAAGTCTAGTGGGCAAATGAGCTTCTCACAGTGAAACCAGTACTTATGACATAGTTATCTTCAGATATTTAGGAAGTGCTAATTACAACCCTGCATCAGCCTTACAGGGTATGCAAAAACCCTGGAACTAGCAGTTGCGTGAAAATCTGAAATGAATAAAACTTCCTTTAAACCCATAATGTCTTTCTAATGACTGAATATTTATTTATCAATTCAAAAATTTGATTTTCTTTATTTGCTTCATTGTTGACATTTTTTAGAATTGTAACATGTTGGCCTGGCATAGTGAATAACCCATTGATTAGCAGTGTTCATGAAAGATTACTAATATAAAATAAACTTTTGGTCCCAGTGCTACAATTCCAGATAAAGGGCTTCAAATATATATATGTGTGTGTGTGTGTGTATATATATATTTCTTTTTTGATATTTTTTTTTTTGGAAAGGTCAAGCTGGAATTTCATTCAAAAAAAAAAAAAAGTCTTTATTTTTGGATAATTAGTTTTTTACTCCTTATATCATTCTCTGTTTTACGTGTCCCCATCTTTTACGTGGTTATTGGCCGGGTGCCTTGGTGGCGGCCCCGTGGGAAGCCCCCAGGCAGCAGCCCCCACCCTTCGCCCTGCCTCCCTCACGCCTCCGTCAGGAGCAGGAGTCGTGTGACCTTCATCACAAATTCAAGTTTTGTTCTGTAGGGAAAACATCTATGAAGCTATAGAGCTATTCTGGGGTAAACGATAGACTCTAACTTCCCAGTGACTTGTACCTCAGCCAAACTTGTCCTAATTAGGGAACGGGTAATTGTATTTGCTTGAGAGACGATGGCTGTATTAAAAGGCCAGAAAAGTAACTTTCTGCAGTTGCTGCAAGCCATTCTCCTCTTCTCCTCCTGCTCTCCCAGAGAAAACTTGGGAAGCCATAAAACAGGCGTATAAGTGGAACATATGCGCATTCCCAAGGCCCAAAAGGGGTTTTTCTCCAAGATGATCACAGGTCCACTGTGTACCTGGCAGCAAAAACGTGCAAAGGGAGTGCAACGCTGTAGAAGCCTCTAAAGGCATCAAGGAGAAAAGCAGCAGTTTTCCAGGATGATTGGCAAGAGGTCGGTTCTCTTCAAGCTGTTGCCAAGGACTAGGACATAATTAGATGTCAGGCACAATTCAGCGACTGCCACCCGCTCCCTGCACCACTCCGGTGCCGGGCTCGTGGCTGGGGATCGTTAGGAGCCCCGCACAGGCATGGGCTGGGAAATTCTGCCTGTAGGCACTAATTTTAAACTGCTCTCACCGATCCTGTGTCCAGGGGGTAGGCACGCAGAATTTAGGGCAAGGGTAAAAAAATAAATAAATAAATAGAACGTGGGGGAGAGAGAGAGAGAAGCATATAGGATGTGTTAATTTTTGAGCTTCACAAGAGGGAAGGCTACAACCATAGCTGCTTCCAACGGTGCAGCAATGCTTATTGATAGGGTTTGCAGATCAGTTTGTTATCCATGTAGTATTTTGTCAAGGAGTCTGCTTCCATGGGCATAGCATGCAGCAAGAGGTGAGGTGTTTGAGATATGGCATTTCCTAAAGGGAGATAATATTAAAAGTCTATATAGGGATAAAAAAAAAGAAATGGCAGCTGCCAGTATGTAAAATCCATGAGAAAACTCTTGAGTCTTGCCAGCGTGAAAGGACAGGTGGTGAATAGCACATAAAATCTGGCTACAAAAGTTTACTTCAAATTATGAATGAAAATAGTGATGCAGCCCATGCTCTTCTCCGGGCTTTATTTCATGTTAGTGTCTCCGCAGTCACCACTGAGGAGTTTCTCCCCAGGTGTTCCCCAGGTGAGTGACTTGGTTGGGACCTGCAGCTTGGCCCTTCTGCAGCAGCAAAGTCTTCCCACAGCAGGAATATGATGCCATGCTTTTTCTTCGTTACACCACACTGCACGGTGAACAACCCTCTGACCGCTTGTGCTGGTGCCGAAATTACATCTCTTGTGCAGAAGGGACGACACAAGACCCTACATTTCTCTTTACTCACACCATGCAAGTGGTAGCAAACCCTCAGCTCCTCCCTTTGCAGTCCACTGCAGTGACAATAATTATGACTTGGCTGAAGGTTCGCCTGAGGTTACTTGATCTTTGCCCTGTTTTAATAGATGTTTGAACTTCTGATAAAAGATATCTGGGGTAATCCCCCCGCCAGCGATCTCCAGAGCTATCTGTGCAGACTGGGGCTCCTGCCGTACTGTTCCAGGTAATATTAGCCCCAACAAGGATTAGACTCCATTTAAATTCAAATGAAGAGATTATTAAAGACCCCGTTCTGTGGGGAAATGGAAACAGGAATTTCAGCCCCATTGAAAGACGTGTTTGCCGAGAGCGCAGAGGACACAGAGCCAGGAGACCTGCGGTGCCTGCTGCCTGGCTCTGTGACCTGAGGGAACAAGAAAAAAGAAAAGAAAAGAAAAGAAAAAAAAAAAAAAAAAAGAAAAAAAAAAAAAAAAAAAAGACCTTTTCTCTGCCCTGCCTTGGTTTTGTCACTGATTACAAACCAGTGGATATAACACCACTTCCCTTTGTGCAGGCTGAATGTCCACATCACTATGGGCAGGAGGCAGCCTGGGTGCCTGGGCTGCACAGAGCAGCCCCATCCCTCCCCAGGAGTAGAACTCAGTATTCATCTCTTTGTCATTAATTGGGAAAACTAAAAAATAAAAGTACCTGAAAGCACTATTTTGGTTCTTTACCAGCATCCCCCTTTCACACTCTGGAGCTGCAGTTCTGCACTGGCTGGGGAAGGGAGCTGCACTCCCAGCCAAAAATTCTGCAAACCGCTGGGAACGTTTTACCTCAGCAACATCTTCAGAAAGGTCTGCAAGTATTCACGCTTTTCAGATTTTCTGCTGTGCAACCAGAGATTGGAGCACGGTCCTTCCACTGGTTAAAAGTGGTCTCTAAGCAACAAGCCCTGAAATGTTTTCAAATCTTTTTTTACTTGACCCAAGATTTGTGCTGAGTTAGATGAGTAAATACTGGCATGATGTGACATTCTTGTTATTTATGTTACATCCAAATAAGTGGAAGATAACCTAGGCAAATTTCCATTATCTAATTATAAAAACCTTCTCATATTCCCATGAAACTAATTTTAATTTGATGAAAAACAGACAACTTGGAAATGTATTTCCTACGATTCAAGAGATAAGATTCCTTCTCAGTATGTTCTCAATTTACCAAAGGCTCCAAAATTGGAGATCTCTATTAATAAAGATTGCTGCTTGCTCATGCAATGATTTTATGTTATTATAAAAAATAAAAATAACACACACACACACACACACACAAAAAAAAAAAAAAAAAAAAAAAAAAAGGAAAAAACACTGATAGATTTAGCAGCTTCTCTGCTGCACTGGGGAGAAGGATGTAGGGACTGAACTATCTGGCTTACTTTTGAGAGGGAGCTAAAGTAGGTTGAGCTGCCCCATGCAGAAGGCAGGTGAAGCTCCTGCTTTGTCCCAGGCTCAGGCTACTCCTGCCCTGTGATGGCCATGTGAATTTCAAATGTCAATAGCAAAAAATTCCACAAAAAATTGTCCACAGAAAGCACGTTATAATCGTGATCTGCAGGCAATTAAGCACAATGGAAACAAATTGCATTTTGATCCTTACATCCTATTAAAGCTCACAAACTTGCAATGCCCTAGTCATGGAAGTGCCATAGCAGAATTTTTTGCATGGGTAAATGTTACCCTACAGACTACCAGAACCTCTCCTGATACTTCTGCCATGCAACAGGATGTAAGGTGACCGTAGATAAGGAGCAGCAGGAGAAACCTCAGCTCCATGGCTAACGTGCAGCCGTTCAGGCCCAGGTCTGACCGCTTTTCCTGAGAACTAAGCCACACTGAGCCACACCACCCCCCAATTTCCTGCAAAGTCTAAGAGGAAGATCAATTTAACTAATGATGTGGGGGTTCTGTGTCCCCGTGGACCTCACACATATTATTTATAGAATGCATTAATATTTCATCTTTCCCATCCCTAAACAGTCTTTGAGGGGGAAAAGGAAAAAAAAAAAAGAAAAGAAAAAAAAAAAAAGATAGCTTGAGACAGGTAACATTTTAATTGAAATTAATGGGATTGGTTTGATTTCACCTCTGAGAATATAAAAATCATTCATTTTTTTGTCATGAAAAGAATCTTAAATCTCCCCGGTACCTTGACAAGCACAACGAATGGTGGGTCGCAGAGAGAATCCACCTCTCGCCTGTCCCTAACCTGCTCTACCCAGATCATCACCCGTTAATAAGAAACCAGCAGGAAAAAAAATAAAAAAAAAAATAAAAAATGCATAGGTTGTGAAAGCGTACAGCCAAACCTGTTTTTTTTCTTCCTTTTTTTTTTTAACATCGGTATTGGTTCTGCGATCAGGTGGCGCTCGGGCAGCTGCAGTGCAATCTTTTCAGCGCTGCCTGTCGATGGCTTTAGCCTCTGACCGGAGCAGTACGTAGAGGAGGTCTTTATGCTACCTCTGTGCTCAGCTAGACCTGGGCTGCTAAACATGCCAAATTAATGTGCGACACAGATTGTTGTTCTCCAAAGACTTTGCTGAAACACTGTTGGACCGTTTACAAGAGCTTTGCCAAATCGCTGCAAAACTGAAGTATTACCAAAAACGAGAGTGCTGGCCAGTGGCAGGAATCGTTTCATTACGATCCTTTTATTCATCCTCCAAACAGTCACACATTGCCAAAGTAGACACACGAACCTCTTTGCTTTAATTTATATTAGTAGCATTTACTTTTTTCTATAAAGCGCTAGAGGTCGATGTTGTTTTCTACAGCACCTAAGTTGCTCAGGAGCACAAACTCACTGGGGGCTGTGCTGTGAAGCCATCTGTGTGTTTGAAAACCTGAGTCAATGGAGTCATGCTCCTGAGACACTCCAGAGTCTCGGTGATCTGACTAAATCCTTCCACAAGCTCCTAATGGCGAACAAACGGGTCGGCACCCAGCAGCCCGACTTACCTCGCGGCTCAGCCCCAGCTCTCCGAGCGCTCCCCTCACTTTCCATTATGAAATAATTTTCCTTTCTTCTGGAAAATCTCTTCAGTGAAAGCTTCTTATCATGCATTTTGCAACCATTGTGTCTAATACGGCACCAACAGACTGCCTGGTGCCTCGGCTGAATTAGCACAGCAAACGTGAATTCAGTCCCAACACCAAGGAAGGTCTTGCAGTTATTTATTGTCCAATGTGACTTGCAAAGTATAAATGGGCAAGTGTGATCCGACTCACAGACAGAGGTGAGGAGCTGGAGGAGAGCAGATGGACAAATCAAATTGGTATTCTCCTCTTAGGAGGTGTAGAGGGCTACAAGATTTACTTAAAATTTATTTTTATTGCCATCAAACGACACTGAGTATAAAAAGGAATCCTGTAGGATTTTCTTTTATCTTGTTTGGATCTTTTTATGTTTGGGAAAGCTCTGGAAACACCCATAAAAAGACCGTTCATCCCCTGTTATCTTAACTGGAGTCAGGCCAGACCCAGAGCACATGGTTATCCCAGAAAGCAGGATCAAATGATGGTACAAAGACACTCTGCATATTTTTCCCAGTTTCAAGCCACACGCCAGGTTAAACTAGCTCATTTTGACAAATGAATAAAGTACATCAATAAAATGTCTGCTTTGTACAAGGAAGCATGACCTATATTACAGGTAGGGAAATACTCATCACGGTGACGCACAGGGAAGATCCTAGCATTGCAGGCTCTGCTAATAGCTACAGTTGTATTATTTTTCCTATAGGTGCCCAAAGGATCTTCAATTTCTATTCATGCCCTGTACGGGGCCACCTTTTGTTACAACATTAAAACCTGCTTAATATTTTTGATCATTTCACATCACAGCCACAGTAATTGTACCCTCAGGAGCAAGGCTTCTTCCTGTGTATGCTTTTCAATATTATTGGCATCTTCCTCATTTGGGGACCTGGAACAATCTTTTTTGCATTTTCCCCATGAAATGACAAACAGGGCTGGTTGTGGCTCAAGCACTATTTGGAGCATGACCCCCTCGGCTCCTGGTGTTATCCAAATTAGATTTTGATCTTTGTCAATTAGGCTTTGCCACTGCGGACCTGCTGTGCCATTATCAGGAGAATCGCTGTCAGGGTTGGTAAGTCAGTGAACTTTGGAAGCCTTTCTGCCACCTTCCAGGGCTGCAGCATTTACAATTAGCACCATGGGTTTTTTATTGTCATCGTTTTTATTTTTCTGTCCACAACATTGTTTCTGGCAACCTTAGCAGTGTTTGTCCCTAAACCGAGAACCACTTACAGCACAGAGAGCTCTGCCTTCCCCTAGCAAAAAAAAAGAAAAAAAAAAGAAAAAAAAAAGAAAAAAAAAAAGAAAAAAAAAAAAGGAAAAAAAAAAAGAAAAAAAAAAAAAAAAAAAAAAAGAGGAACAAGCAATATTCCTTTCCTGCAAGCAATTTGGCTTTCCTTTTGCTACTTCTAATGTTCCTAGCTTTGTAATGTACCCTGCCATGGATTTGTCTGGGGGCCAGTTTTGCTTCTGGGGAAAAATATAATAAAAAAAAGTGACCAACCTAGCAAAAGAGACGCACACCAGGAAATCTTCTCCAGTTGTCTCACAGCAGGACTGTGATGTTGCAATCCCCCTCCTGGCCATCACGGAGACCCAGCACCCTTCTGCAGAAGCACCGGGACCCCCAGGCTCGGCAGCTGCTCTTTGCGCATTGCCTCTGGAGAAGCTGCTCTCCCGCACGCAGCTGCGAGCTGGTAGGTGGCCTGCCCGGCTTCAGCAGCAGCAAAACTGTAAATATGACGGGTAGAAATAAAACGCGACAGGAAAGGGAGAAGAATGGGATACAGGTACAGTCTAAAGTCTGGTAGGAGAGAAAACAAAAGTGCATTAAGGGATAAAATATGGGAAAATATACCTAACGGTTTAAAAATAATACCAGGGAAAGGTAGGAAAATGTACCGCTAACACAACAACTAGAAGCGTTACAGCATGCAGAAAACATCTCCAAAAAGAGGCAAAACTGTAATTTTAAAACTTCAGAGAAATATATGATTTTCCAAACTGATCAAACTTACTATGTAACACTGGCAAAAATAGAAAACAGGTATAGAAATGTACGTAAACAAATGCAGTATCACAAACACATAAACCATATAAAAATAAATGTCATATTACTATATTTACTTCCTTGTCCTTCTCACAGTGGCTGGCTGAGTTATACATTGAATATGGATGAGGGAGAAGGTAACATATCCTGAGATTTCACGTATAAATATGTAGTTGTAAAACAAGAACAGCCCACAAGCACATATCCTATCCACCTGTCTTCGAGAAGTGAGTATGTCCTACAAGCATATATAGTTTTTGCATGATGTTTAGCTTGTGAGGGGAAACGTCCCAAGCCTTCCTTCTGGAGGCTGGTTTGGGGCTATGTGGGGGCAGAACCCACACTTTTTCATAGGCAGCTGGGTTGTCACTGACCAGTTCTGAAACACCTGAGCTCAGGAAGGTGAAATTTGGCATAGCAGCAAACCTCATGCAAGGTCAGATTTTGAAGGAACATGGTTTCTGATGCAGTAGAGCATTAGGGTTTGATCCATGCACTTTGATGTTGAAAAGTTTTGGTCCAAGCACTTAACATACATGCTGATGATAGTTTTGTATTTCTCAGCTTATTGAGTGTACTTAAGAACATGTACTAACCTGGCTTGACTACACATTAGCTCCATAGAGAAAACCGGTACTAGATTTTTAGGATATTTTATTGCAGAGCCTGTCTAAGAAGTGAGGCACAGATTTAAAGTTCATATATCATTTTTCAGAATTTATTTATTATTTCTAGCCAACACAGCTCCAAAACCTCGAGGTCGAATCCTACGGATCTCAAAGTCCATAGTTTCTCCACTGACTTCACTGATGGCATAATTTCAGGCATGAAGACTAAGCTCTTGTTTGCGGTTTATTTTTTTGTTTTAGCTTTGCTTTTAAGACCCTTCCAAAAATATCTATTAAAAACATAATGAGTATTCATACAAATGGCATTCCCAACTCAAAAACTGACCAGCTATCCAAAAAGTGTATCAAAGAAAGTGAATGGAAACATGTATCCAGCCCTGACTTTATCAGCTTGTGCTCAAACTTCATAGCACTGTTTTTCAAGCCCCCTCATTAACTATTGCAGTACCCCACTGTAATTTGCATTCTTTGGTGGTTTTATCTGTTATTGTCAACATGTGATATTAATAGCCATGCTTTTATATACTGCAGATTATACTACTGCAAATTAAAGCATGTCTTGCACTCACAGTTAGCTCCAACACCACAAGCAATTGCAGAGGATGCCAACGTAAGTATTAAATGCTGCTTAAATGCTACTGATGCCCCCCATTGCTCTCTGAAATGACAAGTGGGCCTTTTGGTGGCATCTGGTTAGGGCCACTGTCAACCAGTACACAATGGCATTAACAGGATAAATGTCTTTCCAGATAGGGACATGGACAGATGAGAATGATAAATACAACATACGACTCATTAAACGTAAAGCTTATTTTCTCACACACCTGCAAATATTTCTGGAGGAAAAAAGCCAACTTATAGACAACTTCCAAATATCCAAATGGAACTCATTAACGTTGAGGCCAAGACTTTGTCAATGGTATGTAAACTGAAAGGAAAGCACCTCGTTTAATAGAAATAACATTTTATTTTCAGTTTGGATGTGTTTAAGACATGCACAGCTAAAAGAAATTGCACATTGCAATTCTTCAACAGACCTTATGTTAGCTAATTCTATGAAATTAAGCTTGGAGGTCATTGGCTACTGTGTTCTGCACTGAACCTCCTTCTGACTTGCCTCCATAAATGATGTATGAAGCTCTTTTAATAAGGTTTGATCTTAGTTATTGAAATACATGCAATTTTAATCTCCAGAGCATTCTGTGTGCATCTCCATACCTTTCTGTAGCAGACAGCAGGTGATGGAAATTTTCAGGCTTGTCCATGTATGCATCTTATAACTCTGGGGCAGGAGGCACATGGTGTTATGATCTATGTCTACCATAACTTCTACACAATTTCTCACTTGCTGCAGCAACAGCTGAATTCTCCAAGAATGACAGTTTCTGACTGACTATAAAGCACAGCCAGTTGTAGCAGAGTATTTTGAAACACCGTCACAGAACAGTGATAGATGAGCGCAGAAGCAGCAAAATCCCCGCTTCACCACTGCTGATTCCACAGCAATTTCTCTTCTCTAAATATGGCAATGGCCCACTGTCATCAGCTTCTGTTGCTGACTTGCCTTGGTTTTCCCATCTGTAGAATGGAGGCTATAACACCATTCTCAAAGAATGCTTTGGATGCTAACATTAATGACTATAAAGTGATCGCTTTTGGGAAAAATAAAAATAAAAATATTATATATATATATTTTTTAAATCCCAGATAGTATCAATAATATTCTTCATTACAGGGTGCTTAAACACACACATACTGCCACACATGCATACTTGTGTGTGTTTTCTATTCATACATGCATGTGTGTGCATGTGTCTATAAAATATATTCAGATCTCCATTGATCCAGGACCACGCTAGAACATGTAAGCTCTAGTTCTAATTCTTTTACTGCATTTTGCTGATAATCAGGACTGAATTTACTCAAATCTGCGTGAATTCAGTGACAGGTTAGAGGTGAAATCACTTCTAGAACTGCAACACCAGAGGCTACGACAAACATTGAAGGGCCCAATCCTGTTCCCACTAATTTCAAAAGTCTGGATATCTGTGGCAACACCCTGACCCATGCTGGGTCAACTGAGGGTTTGCCATTGACTGCAATGAAGCCAAAATTTCAGACTAAGTCCCTGATCCTGCAACTGATTCGTGTGATGTACAGGAACAAACTCCTCCTGAAAAGATAATGAAACTTAGTGGAACTTGAGACAAGCCAAATTCTGACCTGACAGCCTAATCAGAGCTGTATTAGAAAGCATGTAATATTATACAAATATGTATTTTCTCAAATGACTCTACAAACCCACAGGAATTTTTTTTTTCATAAATAGGAAGGAGAAAATCTATATCTCGGAGAGTGAAAAACAAATTAAAGGTTCTTGAAGGGTGTTTCTTAACATTTACCAGTGTTTTTCCCCATGGAAATGATGAAAAATTAGCTTGAACCCTAGAGCTTTTGGTCTTTTGTAATCCATTCTTTTTTTTTCTTCCCACAAAGAATATAGATTTTTTTTTTTTAATCCTATAATACAGAAATTTCACATATTTACATTTGAAAGCTTCCAATCTTGAGATAGTTTTAAATTAAAAATGCATACGGGACTTACCTGTGCAACCAAAACTTACAGGCATCAGCAAACACCAGATGAATCTGAGTCATTTTTGGAACACATTTTTAGAGCTTATAACAAAATATTCTGTAATCAAGAGAAAAACCTTGCTGTCAGGCTTCTTGTGATAAGACAAGGATCTCCGTGGTCTGCCTACATCAGGCTATGCACAGAACACGCTGGTGGTCATCTGCAAGCGCTTTGCCAGCTCCCGCCCAGGTCTCATCACCACCCTGGATAGTGTACGGTGCTTCACCTTTAAAACACCTGATTTTCTGTGAGTAATGGCAATGGTGTTATTTCTCTCTCCCCCTTTCTCCCTGTACTGCCTATTTAAACGCAAAAGTCTGAAGGAAGCAGCTTTGCAGTCTCCATGTTTGTGAGCCCTCAAATGTGGCCAAATACTCACTGGAAGCCTAGAAACACAAGGCAGATAATAATAGCAAGACAGGTTTTATGATACACCAGATTAAAAAAAAAAAAAAGTCCCAGTCACAAAAACATTTACCCACTTTTTAAAAAAATTCAAAATCTCAAGCTGTAATAGCTAAATTAGGTTAAAATAGAAAAAATCTTATTTAGATATTCACAGTTAATGTTTTCAGATATTTTTGATCCATCATTTCAAAGCTCTGTTTTGAATTCCTCTTACAGGTTTGATTGCAGGGATATTTCTGGAAAATAAAGACCAAAAAGGTTAAGAATGAATTCACTTAGAAAGTCCTATGAACATATGTGAAAATTTCTTTGATTGCCATATTTCAAATACAAGTCAATAACTGAAAGCCAAGTACAGCACAAATAGGTAATGCAAGGTTTGTTTGCTTAGGAAAGAATTGCAGATTGTGACTGCAATGCCAGCTTACCTGATGCACCCAGATATGTGCATGACTTCCATGGGTTTGGTATTTTCTAATTTGGTAATTTCTAATTTTTTTCTGCAATTTCTTTGCCAAACAGTTCAAATATTTGAAAAGAGCCACACCGTACCCTTCTCTAATCCTCAGAAAGATCCCCGTAACCAGACACGCGTGTGCCTGCAGCCATCCGGATGCTGCCCTAAGCTGCCACGAGAGCTGACCTGATGGAGCCAGGATCCAGCACTTCTTGCCGTGGTCACTGGGAGCACATCACCGCTGTCAGTGGGATTTCAGGCACAGAAAGTAGTTTGGAGGCACTCGGCGATGCTGAAAGAGATGTAAGATGAGACTGGTGTGAAAATAAAGCAGAATTTTCCATCTTTTTCATGCATTATTAAAATTGAGATTTTAAAAATTAAAACTTTATTTTTTTCCTTTAAAAATGCAACAGATGTGTGTGAAGACAAAGCCGGTGCCTGCACTACCTTGTGGAAGCCGTTTTATAGTTATGTTAAGCAGTTACCGGAGGAGAGCACAGTGGAATGACTGCGTGTATCTGTCATATGTTAATTAGGTGAATCTGTATAGAGCCAAGTTTTATAACCTTGTTCAGTTTTAAGAGGTTTTTACAGTTACTGAATGCATTAAAAAACAGAAAATGTTATGGGGATTGTCCATTGAATTCTACACACTGGAAAGCTCACTTGTTGGGCCTACGGGGAGAGCTGATTTAGTTTTGCTATATAGCCATATGCGTACAACAAGCAAAACAACAGTATAAAACTGTGCAAATCAGAGTCAGCCTAAACCACAAGACACTCGGCAATAAACCTTAATTTGACTGCAAAAAGCAATTTATAAAAGAGAGCTCTTGAACATCTCCAGTTCCTCTAATCACATCTAATTAGGGATAGATATGTTCTATACGTAGAGCATCGGGAGACACATTGCATCTTCTCAGGTTGCAATGTTGGGCAAACTTCCCCTCTAACACCAGTCTGCTTTTTGCCTCAGGACCACAGGCCAGGCCCTGAGAAAAAGAGATTTGAGTGAAATGTGTTAGAGAAGCAGAAGGATTGCCCTGACAACAACAGCAGCCCGGAATAAAAGGCGGTACTTTTCATGTGGAGGTTTGGTGGCTACAGCAGAAGTGATCCCACCTACTTTATTTTACTCATAGGAGCTATTCGATCAGCTTCAACAGGACTGCCCCTGCAGGACTGCAAGGTGTGCAAATACCTGCTTTCTCCCACCTGAGCCTTTTCCCATGCAGGCTGGCCTTGCAAAGTGCAGGGAAGAGCCAACCACCACCACTATCACAACCACCACCACGCATCACAGCAGGTCCCTCCCACAGCAGGTCCCCAGGCACCACTGGGTCCCTCCCCGAACCACAGCCAAGGTGCCCAGCAGGAGCTGGAGTGCTTTCTTTTCTGCTCTTCTATCTTCAGGCTCTGATGAGCTGCTTGGGGACAGCAAAGTGGTACTCTGGTCATGGGCAAAGAGGCTGGAGGAGGAAAGAAGCAGAAAAGATCCCAGACCTTGAGATTCACTGCCCACTCGTGAGAGGCTCCCAGATGCATGGGACCAGCAGCACCACACATCGCTAGCAAGGAAGGAAATGGCTGCAATATGAATTATCACTGCGTAATTCCCAGATAAATTGAGTTAATAAAGCTGTGGCCTAATTACACCCCATCCTTTGTTCCTTCCCTTCTTCTCAAGATGGTGCAAATCTGTGCAATTTTTATGTCTGGGTAGGGAATCCTGGAGCCTTTACCCAGAAAAAAAATCCCATTAAAGAATTTCTGCATTTCTGCAAGACAGGCCCTGTGATACCTTCAGGTAAAATGCTCTGATTAAGCAGAGAAGATAACAGCAAGAAAACCAGAACAGCACCATTTTTTTACCTTTTTTTTTTTTTTTTTTTCTTCACACAGTTATTTAGTAATTACATGAGAAATGGGCCAGGTTTCTACGTCTGCATTGTCCAATTAACTCTACTGAAACTGCTCACACAAGAATGACAAACAAGATTTGGCTTAGCATAAATTTAAAAAAGAACAGGGTTGAATACACAAATCAGGATAGTGATATGTTATGGAAATTTCATATATCTGCTATATATTCGCAGAACACACAACACAAATACAACTAAGAGATTTGGCACACCACCCTGATTTCAGGAGATTTAAAATGTAGCAGAAGCAAATTGCGTTTTCCACCAGAAAAATGTGAATGAGCAGCTTGATCTGTTCCCACTTTTCACAAGCAAATCCAGTCCATTATAATCTTGTTTTTCTCAAACATAAACATAGTGTGGAAAAAAAAAAAAAAAAAAAAAAAAAAGAGAGAAATTTAGGATGAATATGGTTATAGTTATTATTTCCCTTCTGGGAATTTATTAAGCATGTGTTAGGTGTTTAGGTATAAAATGATTTTTTTTTTTCACTACATGGATGCCTTCTGTGACTATCTGTAAAATTTCATTAAGGTGTTACACTTGAAATTGCAGATCAAAGTAACCCCAAGAGATTAAGAAGACCCTGCTAATTGACTAAGGTCATGTACTGCACTTCCCACTGGCACTTTGGCCTACACTGACAACAGAGGAGCAGTCCCATCTCAAAGGACCATTCTATAAAAATACCATTTTCTTTATCTGTAGTCCAGTTTTCACACCACTATGATAACAAGGGATTTCATAAATCCGGGTGGACTGATTAGAGTTTTGAGTATGTAACTTTCTGAGTAAAAAATATACATGATACTTTTGAACAATTTTGACATTTTATCTTACCCTTTAAAGCTCATGGGAACGTATTGCACATTAGGTGTTTAAGGATAAAAAGTGTCAGCGTCTGTAGCAAGTTCCATCATTCAAACCTGGCACTAAAGAGGATATTGAAAGTGTTGCTGCAGACCATTAAAACCAGCTAATTTACAACCATAGACATTGTTGCATGAAGTACCAAGTCGGTCAGTAATTAGGGCCTGGAATATATATCCAGCTTTGACAAGAGGAAGTTTCTAAAAACCTTTCTCTGTTGATCAAAACATACGATATATTGCTCTCAATTGGACAGTCATTGTTAGTTCCATATTGTTATATTATTGAAAAATATGGACTATCACGGGGGCGTGGTAAGGAATTATTACTGCTGTCAGCCAGATTTGTGAACCCTTTGCTGAGATATGTGCTCCCTACTGCATCCTGCACTAGTGAATGCTGGAAAAGATGCAGAGAATTCAGAAAAGAATTACAGGAATGGAGCGTGATCTGGAAAATATGCCTCTTTTCTGTCATCATCATGGGGAAGTGAGGAACTCATAGCCAATTGATCAGAAGTTTAAGGGTAAGATTTACAGTTGCATCAAAATAAACAGGGGAGCTCAGATCATACAGCTCATTAATTTAGCAGGCTATGAAGAAGGACAAATGACATCAGCAAGCTGAGTGAGAAAAGTGAAAATTAGCTGCCATTTTTCACTCTGTAAGTTATTTACCAAATTATTTCATCAATGCTTTTTCACTAAGAGTCTTAAAACCAAATTATTATTTTTTCTAAAAGTTGCTGTTTCATTTTTTTTTTTTTTAATTTGATTAACTGATTGTTTTTCTTCAAGTTTATCCAAGTTCTTCTTGATTCAAACTTGAGGCAATGTCATAAGCAATAGGTTTACTGGGTACATTTTAATGATGCTAATGGATGTAGCAAGCAGCCTTCCATTCACTGGATGAAATCTCCATCTATGCAGAAGGATAGTAGAAGGCTTATGACATACATAAAATGTGTGTCGTTTGCATGGAGATGAATTTCAGACTTTAGAAGCCAACAGAATCACATTTTCCATTATGTTCACCCTGCAGAACGGATTTCATTAATCAGCCTATCATCAAGGGCTCAGTCCTACCACATTACTCATACTAAGTAATACCTAAGATGCAAATAGGTCCACTAAAGCAAAGGACGCATCTGGAGAAGTTGTATCGCTCTGTAAGTAAAGGTGCTTTAATGGACTTTGAGAAATCCCTAGTTTAACAAATGAAAATCTCATATTCTTTCAGCTCTTCTGAAAGGTCTTGGATAAATAAGTTCTTTAACAGAAGTACTTAATTGCCTGTAGCACTGGAGAACTATTAATAAGTTAAACTGTTGAATGATGTTTCTGATGAAAACAGGTAAAATTTACCATATCATATTTTGTTAGCTCATATGCACAGTTATAAATCCTTTTTCATTCAGCAATTGACATTGAACTTTTTAAGCCACTATTCTGGATAAAATATAGGAGGTTTCATATTCCAGAAATATGGAAAGATTTGGTGAAGTTGAGACTTTCGTTACTCTTGATTCATCGGAATTCAACATGTTCCCATTTTTTTTTTTTTTTTTTTTAATGTTTCATATAGCCATTTAGCCATCCTATTGTTTATGGTGGCTGGGTTTATCCAGTGGTAGATAATATCCGTGTTTATACAAAATAAAATATTTGTTTTCTATCTAATTAAAAATTTCCTCAAGTTGGTTGAGTGTTAAGTTTTCCTTGTTTGATATCCTAAGCTGTACTATAATGTTTGAATGAACAAACTAACAAAAGAACAAAGCAAGAGAAACCCCAGCTTCTGTAGCTGCATCCCACTGCACTTTGATAAATCCCACAAAGTTTTTCCTCCTTGTTTTTCTTCAAATGTAAATTGAAAGCAGCAAAATTTATTCTTCTCAGAGAATTGAGTGTTCTTGTATGATTCCTTGCAAAATGACAAAAAGATGTTATGTTGCTTGAACCTTTTCATTTAACTAGTTCATTAGTTGTTTACTGTTGAGATCAGTGGCACGTGAATCTTTGAAAGACTCTTTGGGATAAAATGTGGAAAAAGAATGATATATTTGTTAATTGTTGTTGCCTTTCTTGCTATGATCTTTGGCAACACCTGCTGGTAGTAGTATGCAGTGCTGTAGCCACTCTCCATACATGCCTTCAACATATAGACCTTCAACTGGCATCTCAATTGCTATCCAACTGCAAAGAGCACAGACAGTGAGTGGGCTTAAAAATATGAGGCCAAGTTCCCGAAAGCATTTGCACGGGATTTACAGGCTCAAACATTCTTTCATATTAAAATGCACCTGATTTTGCTTATCTGTGCATCTGCTGTGATTTTTGAATGTTGCAATTTTACACTAACTTAATCCAAAGAGAATTTTTTACGGAAGATCTTCTGTGCACTTTCCAGTGACAAGGCATTTTGAAAAGCAAGATAAATAACATTTAGACATCTACTAAAAATGTTTTTTTTTTTTTTTCCTTTTTTTTTTTTTTTGTTGTTGTTGTTCTCAAATCCTCTTTTTTACATAGTACAGCAGCAAAGCCCTGTGTTGTAGGTGAAAGTCTGTAAATCTGCAGTAACTGAAAAATAACAGAAGGCGCAGCAGCATTCTTTATGTTAGTCTATATTGATCGGCTCTAATGAGCACCAGTGGAGCTGTAGCTAATGGTGGTATGTCTGGTGTTAAGGGCAAATGTGGGAGAAGATTATCAACCCAAGGGGTTTAACAGTTGCTGGACTGCCCTCAGCCCTCAGGGCAATGATGCACTTGAGAGGTCACTGTATCAAATGAGGGAAAAGATTCAGCTTGTGCTGCTGGAAGAAATGCAGCAGGAGCTGTATTTTAGCTGAGACTACAGGCATCAACAAAACAGTTACTATCTGCCATTCGCTTCTTCCCCTCTCCTTTCTCCCGACCACAGTCTACTTTGCATTGCATCTCTAATGAAGAGCGATAACATCAGTGATCCAGTAACGAACAGCATAGATTTGCTCCGAATTAGTTAAGCTTAAATATGCACATGGGCAAAGTAGGCATCTCGGCATCATTGGCGCAAGGGACGCACACAAAACCAAGGAGAGTGACAAGTCGTGGTGCAGAATGCTCCCACACCTGAAGCCTGTTTATTACCTGGGGGTCACATTGCCATTTGATGTGAATTTGCTTGATATTTCATTCACTGTGTTGCTTGCCACCCCCTTCCGAGATCTGAGAGGGGCGAGATGAGTGACCACCAGAGCAGAGGAGGCCACTGGGCTTCAAGGGGAAGTTAACTGGCAGATACGAGAGAGTGCTCGCAGTAAAATGTTAGTGCAGAAAGGAAGCTACAGGTATTCAAAAAGATAAAAATGAACTGAGAAATGCCTTGAGGTGTATGGCATGTTGCACATTCTATGCTTTAATAGCATAATGGAATAATTTTAACCATGTGAGGCTCCAAAACATACCAAGAAGGTCTGTTGAGAACCAAGCAGTGAGATTTCAAATATTTATCAGAATAAATACTAATATTAAAGAAGGAAAAGAAAAAGAGAAAAGAAGCAAAATATTTTACTTAATGTTGTAAATAAGCAAATTAAATATTACCTTAGCTCCATTATGCCATGGTACCCTGTGGTTATGGCAAATTATTTATTAGGTCTTTAAAAATTCTAAGACATGGATTCCAGTTTTTCCTTAGAGACCTATGATGGGTCAGATTATTAAAAAAATCCTCACAGATCTAATTTTTTTTCAGTGTTAATATGCAATAAGGCTGAATCCAGTATTCTTTGTTCCAGTCAGGAATTTCAACCAGAGTTTTGCCTGAGTAAGAACGAAAGAAGTCAAGATTTGTCCAAAGATGAAGAATATTTCCAATTACCGTTAGCAAAAAAATGAGGCCTTAGGCTGTTATCAGGATGTTGGTATGAAAATACCTGAAATAAATGGAGCAGACACTAAAGCTAGCACACACACTCACTGGGAGCAATGATGCTGGAGACAATAAGAAACATTTTTTGCAAAGAAGCAGGAGCTGACACATCCAACACTGGCTGCCTGATGGGCTCCAGCTCAGGGGTTTTACGTCTGCTGGCTCCCACACTGTCCATTAGACAGGCGCCCACACCAGGGATGCTGCAGCCACAAGTGACACTAATGTGCTCAACTGTTGACACGGGAACCTACAGAAAAATGTGTTCATACCCGTATCTGCATGCACGGTTAAGAAGTGAACCAACCTGGCGAAACAGAGTGAGGGAGCTTGCATCTGTCCCTGTCCTCACGCCTGGTTAATTTCCAAATATCCTAGCAAAAAATAAAAATAAAAAAAAATAACCCACATTATTTTTAAAGTACATCTTGAGATGTGCTTATGCATTGCCTGCTGTACCTTGAATTTGTGCTTGGTTCAGGTAACACCATGCTATTTACGTACAAAATGAAGCCATGAACAGATTACGTATGGCAAATTTATGGCAATGTGTTTTCTAGAGACTTGATTTAATAAGCAGATTCAGCTTGCTCTCCCATTTAGACAGTTATTGAGATTTCTTCCAATCCAAAACATTCTGTTCTTATGAGCTGTGCAACACGAGCAGAAGACAACCATCTCATCTAAGCCTCCAGAAATATTACAGGAATACTGGCTTATTGACAAAGCCAAGGCCCGATTTAGAACCTGCAGAGAAAAGAAATAACAAAACACAAGATTCCTGAGTAAAGATGAGGCAAAGATCCAGACAGGTGTTTCAAAGGGCTGCTCACCCTCTTTAAATTATTTTTGCTGTTGTTTTGGTTTTATATCAAGATATGTGTTTAAGGATGTGTTTCACTCCTGCTGCTACTTTAGTTCTAAGAGGTCAGATACTCGTATAAAACTAGACACCCAGGAACACAAAGACTGTTCAAGCTTCAGAGGTGAGCTTATTTTTATCACAGACTCTTCTGATACTCAAAAGCACCTCTACACTCTTTATTATTGATTTAAGTTTTGGGCATATTTCACATTAGGAAGAAGTTATCAGTAAATTTACAGATGCCTTTCTTTCTAATGACAGAAATCTTGGTCAATAACTATTTATACAGTGGCAAACACCAGAGTACACAAGGACCAGTTTTAAAATATATTTTAGATATTCCTGTCTATATACTTCAGTAAAACATATTGGCAAAATATTTTTCTAAAAGAAGAATTTGAATAATATAACAAGAACAGTTCTGTGATTGCTTTTTTCTTTAGGAGACTTTACAGTTTTGTAACGCATTATTTATTTATTTCATACTTTTGTTCAACATACTGTACTTTTGGATATGTGAATGTCTGGGGTTTTAATCCACTTTTATTGGTTTAGCTGGACTGGCAAGTAATGTACAGGTAAGAAACAATTGTTGATGAATCATTTGGTATTTCTTTTTCAACAGCTGTATCTCTTTGGTTTTAGGCAAGTACCACAAGTGCATTAGAGAGCACATCAAAGCCCATAGGAGAATGAAAAGGAAATGCACCCCGCAGCACTGACAGGACAGTGGGTCTATTACTGGGCTTACCTGGGACCCTGCCATATTTACCCATATCATGGATGTTAACTCCAAAATCTAATTAATCCAAAATGCCCCTCCCAAAGCAAATACAAAAATGTAAACGAACACAAACATTAATGTTACCAAAAAGCTAAAACAAATAACCGGTTGAAAATAATGACATTTAGCTGGGGGTTTTAGAAGTGATTCGTTTACTCAGATCTTTTGCTGTGACAGATGTATAAGTGTAAGATCTTGCTCTGACACGTCTACAACAAAACTTCCTCAGAGTTTAATGATGTAGGAGCCCAGCTAAGGGACCTACCTTTTTTTTTAATAGTCGGTATTGACTAGTCATTTTGAAATGTTTGCTTTGAAAAGGACATGCTATTTATTTTTTCCTTCCATTTAAATATCAAAAATAAAAGACCTTGCTCTAGCTCAAAACAATAATCCATATAATGAATAACCACTAGCATCATAACAAGTTTCCTCACTCAAATGAAGAAATATTTTCAGCTCTGGAGATTAAGTAGCCACCAAGTCTACCTCTTTAACCATCAGTCTCAACAAATCTTCCAAGTCATTATAACCTAGGGAGTAAATAAAATTATTCTGCTATATTTTTTTTCCACATGTATTTCAACCACTTACATGAAATGTAGCCATTTCAGGGCGTTATAGGAAATGCACCTTAATTTTCTTTGCACTGGGGGATTTCACTTTGCAGTATCCTTGCCTTCACCCCTTAAACACAGCTAAATCCCATAAGTGATCCCGATGATGCAGTTTAGCACAGAACTATTATTTCCAATGAAGCAGGAACTACTGCTACATGAGCATTTGAAAATACAGGAGTCTTGCCAAGTTGTGAGAGGAACCCAAAACTTGAACCCTGTGTATTTAAAATAAAATAAAATAAAATAATAATCTAAAACCAAAATTTGTGCTAGTTTAAAGCCACTTGAGAAATTAACCTGTATTATCATAAACTCTGTTTCATATCCACAGATCATAAGGAAATCCCTTTCCTACAGCCCCTTTCTTACTTACTGACATCCTCTCAGATTCCATTGGCTCTGCCCTCTGCATCCCAGCGTCCTCCTAACACCTCCTGGAGAAACTGGCTGCAGGGATCTTCCCATACGCTCCCCTTATGGAAACACATCCATCATCCACGTCAGCCGTGGTGGGGTGAGAAATTTCCCCAGTCCCCAACCTCCCGCCTGGCGTATCTCGCTGATGGTTTAAAAAAGGTGAAGTGCCAATTAAACCATTCAAATGTTAATTTGAATGGCAGAACCATTCAAATGGTTCTGCCTTTTACTGCAAGAGGTGCTTGGCTGAATTTACAGCACATTTCCCTGTCACGAGACTTTCTGTGAGATCTTTGGGTGATGAACATCTTTGAGCCTTAAAAAGTTCTCAGAACTTATTTGAAGAAAACTTAACATCAAGTCTCTTTGTTTGCTATTAGAGTGGAATGTGTAAAAAATGCCAAATTTTCTCTGTGAAACATGACCCAACCAATACTTCCTAATCCTTGGTTTCATGGAGTTTATAGGACTCTCACCCCTCTTTTTAACAATTGAGAGCCTTTCCATTAGTGCAGCTCAAGCCCAAACTCTGTAGAGAAAAGGTGTCTTCATACTATGGTATTTCCTAAGTACACAAATATTATATTTATAAGAATTCAACAAGGTCTTTCCAGGCTGAATGCTGCCCACCAGTATTCATTTCCTTTCTTTAGGGTCAAAATGTTAAATATTACCTCAACTTAGACTGCCAGGCATCGCGCTTTCCATAGCGTATATTATGTGACCATACTTTTTGGTCAGAGGATGTGACACTCTTTTTTTCAGGAATTCTTTCTAATTGGACTTAATTCTCACAACCAAAATGAAAGTTTTGGTGTATTTTGCTCATTGTAGATGACCTCTGTTAACAGTTCAGTTAAACAAAAGTACTACTACCACCTCCTTCTACTAGTTTCGACCAACAGCTTTCTAGCTTAAGACTTATTCCTAAATTTTTCCTTCCTTCTTCTCTTTTAGTGGACCATCTCTACTGTGCTTTTTATTCTCTGTTCATATAAACTCCATTTCTGCATTTGTCCTCTCCTTTTGTCTTCCTTCACCATCTCCTTAGTAAATAACCCTCCTGAGACAGTAATGTTACTCTGTAAAATTTACCTGCATTTCTGTTTCTTAGCATTCACACTCCATATTTATGCCCACTGCCATCATTTCACTGGGTTGAAACATCTCTTCATTTATCTGCCTTTTATTTTATTTTTTCTTCCAGAGAAAGAGTAGATTAAAGAAAAATGTTTCCTTCAAAAAATAATCTCACTACATTCAAGTGTGTGTTTGATGCCTTTCCAGAATACATACCTGGTTCTCCAGCACAGAAAATATTTGAAGAGTGATGGTTTTCTATTTAAAGAATTATCAACAGTACTATCACTAATAGTGTCTTGGTAAAGAAAATAACAGTAAGTAATTCAATATTGAGAAAAAGTTTGTTGACTGAAAAACAAATAAAAATATCATATCTTTACCTGATTCTATAAAATCATTAGCAATAAAAGGACAGCAAGGAGAGAAAAATCAAGTGCTGAATCATGAAAAGAGTCAGCAGATCAAGGTCTTTCTTCTGAAAAATCTTTAGCAGGGAAAAGAAGAAACAGTGGATATTATTTCCAATTATTTCTCAAATAGGAACAGAGAAAGGAAAATAAAAAATACACACACACACACACACCAAAAAATAAAAAAATAAAAAAAAAATCCCTGACTTGGTGCTACTGGAGTTTGTAGCTGGAAGGAAAGTCCTTGCTTATATTGAAGTAAAGTTCTGAAAATAAGCAAAGAACAGATTTATTGATTTTTGGTGAAGTCTGGGTGTAAAAAAGAGAAAGAATAAAGAAGTGCTCTTTGCCCGCTATGTCCAAATGACATCCCCAGTGGCCTTCTTAATGGTGGGGGAGGGGAGGGGGCAGGTGCCTACCCCGGCACATGGACACAACTGCCCTTAGGCTAGGGCTAATGGTATTGGCTGAGCCTGCTGTAAGCCTCTCTTTTCTAATAGCCAACTTTCTCTGTGCGAGAAGACAGACAGATATTGATTGGTCCAAATGCCCTTGAGTTGACAACATCTGAAATGAAAATCCACAAGGCTAGCACAAACTTTCTGCAAGTTCAATTTCTAGAATCTGATTATGAGGCTGGACTGCAAAACCGTTCAGACATGTAAAAGGTCTCCTTTTGTCGCTGGCTTTATACGTGTAATTATAGGGAGGTAAGCGACTTCGCCAGATTTGCCAGACAAATGTCAATTTTAAGAGGCGATTTAAGGGTAATAGCATTTTGATTAGAAGGAGAAAAGAAACCATCTCCATCATGAAGTTTAATGACAAAGGATCTAATGCTCAAAGACACAGATCACATTTCCATGCTCTAAGAAATAATTAGATATAAATAAATAAAATATGCATTCTCTATTCATCTGTTGCTATAAGGGATGCTTACAAAAGTTGCTCAGTGATGGTAGAGAAAATGCTACATGCTCAGTGATGCTAATTTGAGAGAATTCACTTTTCAGGAAGTTAGTTCATCCACACAAAGTCTGAGGTTCAGCCTAACGGTGACTACAGGTGAGTTTAGTTTTATTTTCTAATCACTTTTTTGTCCAGAATAAACACATTGAAGTTACAGTTTACAAATGCTAAGGATGGGGAATGGAGAATGCTGGAGGATTTTATTTGTATCTTATTAAACATTCCTTTTTATTCTGCAAATTCCTCCTAAATCAATACATTGACTACTGTATAAACCTTAAATAAAGCATTATTAAACTGGAAGCAGTGTTCATGTCTTAGTGAGTTATTTAGAAGCACAAAAGGTACACTCTTAAGAATCAGTCTTATGCCAGGTAAAGTACAGCTGGAATACACATTAAATTTATTCAGTCATTGATTTGTAATGTTGATCCTCCATGGCTTCATGTTTCTTTTCTCATTAATCTTAGTTAACCCTCTCAAAACAATGCCAACATCATCGTTTGATGTATTGAAGATCCAACACGCAGAGTGATGCTGTTTTCAAGGCTGTGATTCCTGCCATCAGTAGAGCTAAAGTCACAGAACCAGTATATTTTTGCTTGTTTTTGTTAAAACAAAACAAAACAAAACAAAAACAAAAACAAAAAAAAAGATAGTTTCCTTTCAGATGGAAAAACAAATAAAGAAGAATTTGCCCAGAGACAGGGCATCTGAATGATCTGGCTGCAGAGTGCTTATAGACCTACCTACTGAGGTCTCTTATAGGGCAAGGAGAAAACTGCTGTGGTGTTTTCACCAGTATCCAGTTCCAGAAGAAAGCCACTGTAGGGGAAGACAGAAAGATGCAAAAGATCCCAATTTCAAAATTAAGATGTCTGCCATTAACTGCCTCCAACTGTTTTATGTGAGATTATTCTTATAAAAATATTTCCATCTTCTACCTGCAGCTCCTTCCTCGCCACAATATAGCAGCACTTTTGTAGAGAAACTGGTCAAAGAGCAAGAGGAGAGGTCATTTTTGGAGGAGCCAAAAGCAAATATGCACAAGTGTGCAGAGACCTGGGAGCCTCAGGCATGCAGCTGCTATGCAGGAGGTGACACTCGTCATTAAAACCCTGTCCTTTCCCGGGTGGACTGAACCAGCCTTAACCTGTCACTCCTGTGGACTTCACATTGGGCAAGCAGAAAGTGAACTGCTGTGATTACTAGACACTCCTGGAAATCTTGTCTGGGCTCTCCTTGTCAAGTACAGGTAACAATATATTTGTCACCATATGTCATGACACATGACAAATAGCTGTTCAGACTGAATGGCCTACCTCTATCATATCTCCTCCTGCAAAACCATAGCTAGGTTCACAGTCACTTCTGAGGATGCAAATGCTTTTGTTATACATCAGCTCTATGGGCTTGCTCTATTTTAGCAACCAGCTTTCTTCTAAATGTCTTTTGATTATCAGGTCCAAACTTCCCCTTCTGACTTCTAACAAATTTTGAATCCCAACAACACATTATCAATATAAGACAAAAATGAAAGAATTTCTCAAGCTTCCATTTTGCTGGTAATTATTTACAGACAGCATGAGATCAAGACACAGATGAAGAATGCATGTCTGCTTTAATATCCATGGAAGCTGCACTCAGCACCAAGGGGGAAATGTTTTAGCTGAGGATAAACTATGAAGTAAACATTAGAAGCAAATGTGAGTCTTGTTTCGGTAAATCCATCCCTTGAAACTGTTTCTTCCTTCAGTACCAAATAGTCTTTCTAATCTTTTGTCTTTTCAAATAGCTGCAATAATATTAAAACCATGCTTCATGGCAAATAGCATTTCTGGGATTTTCCTAAGAGATGTGGCTTTGGATAAGAAAGTGCAATTGAGTTGAAGCAGTAGGAGAGCCCGGAGTCAGTGGGGTTTGTTGTGATCAGTTGACCACTTCCCAGTAGGTGTCTCTGCAGTCGCCCAGAATTACTAAGCACCGTTTCAAGGAATATAGGTAATTCAGTCAACCAAATAAATAAATAAATAAATAAAGCAGACAAGAACAACAACAAAAATAATAACTAACACAGCTTAAAATACTTTTTTTTAAAAAAAACCTACTGGCCTCTGAAAAATAAAAATCTGTTGAGCTTGCTTTTAATCCTGGTGTGCTTAACTAAGTAAAAATCAGATGGACAAAATTTCTTTATGCACACATGCATTACAAAACGGGTATTTCTGTGACCACCGAAATATTTTTTAAGATGGAGAAATGACAAATTTAAAAAAAAAAAAAAAAAAAAAAAAAAAAAAACACTTCTTTCGTGCAAGTATGTCACATCACTTTAGAGATTAAATAAGAATGCACTATTTGACACAACAATTTGGACGTTAAAGCTGAAGAAATTCCTTGCTGTCAGGAAAAAAGCATGTCATGTTTGCCCTGCCCTAACCATGGCTCTCTGTGGCCTGGCTCTGATTTTTGCTGCAGTGCCTCGAAAAACTTCGTAATCCCGGTCATATTTTCTCCTAATTTTTCATGTTGAATTGAAGCTGGCTGATAACAGCCAGGACAAACAGCTGAGGAGCTCTCAGGTACAGCTCACACAATTTTCAGCCTCTTGTCTTTTCACTTAAGAGTCCCTGATCTAACATCAAAAAAAAAAAAAAAAAAAAAAAAAAAAGGAAAATCTCCGCAGGACTTCCATAGCCTCTATTGACACGTAAATGCGTGTATATATACATTCATACAGATGTCACACACTACCCTAAAATACCGGCGCATGCAAAATTGAATGAGCTCTATCTGCTCTTATTTTACCATTATTGCACTTCTAAGACAATACCCTGCTACCTCTATAAAGAATGATAGGGCAGGCAGGCTGGAGTAGCTGCAGGGGATCCTATGCCTGTTGACTGCCAAAGCTGCTTACTACTTAACAACTGATCAACTGGCCCCCAAGGCAACAGCTTAACAAGCCCCAGTAGAAGTGGACTCGAGATTTCTTCCTCAGCAAAGAAAATGAAACCATTTACCAGGTATGACCAATATCTAGGAATCAAGGGTAGCCACACCAACAACACTTCAGCTCCTGAGCTCTTTAGAAACAGCAAGGTATTTCTAGCCTGAATTCCTAAAGCCGAGCGCAGCTTACTGGCATTGCAGCAGGCCGGGGGGGAGCGTGGTCAGGGGCTGCGGGCACAGGGGCCAAGGGGGGCTGCTCGGTGGGAGCACCGCCGTGCCCATGTGTTGGGTGTCAGGAGGAGAGAAAGGAGAGGGATTCGGCACCGAAATGCAGCAATTCCTCTGGGGTGAGATGTGGCAGCTGTTTACCAGCACAAAGCAATTCTGTACAGCCGTTTCGGAGAGGAAATGAAGAATACTGTACTTGGCCGAAACTACAGGGGGGATTTTAGGAAGGCAGAATTTAATTACCCAAGTTGGAATTTGGCCAGGACACCAGGGCTCACACCTCTGCTCTCGCAAAAAGTGCCGAGGGGTCTTTAATAGTAACAAACAGTCAAGATTTGGGGTTAGTGTTTCACCTGAACGGCAGTGCCTTCAATAACATTTTGCTCCTTGACAGAGTGCTAACAAAACTTCATTCAAAAGTCCTTGGTTTTGCAGTCCTGCAGTAGAGTTACCGTGAAGAATGACTTTTCTTATGAAGTTTCTGTTTATCTCAGGACCTTCTAGTGAAAGGTGCCTTGTAACACTTCTTCGGGCCCACTGCAGGAAATGAAAGCAGTCTTTCCCATTTTCAGGTGGGGTAGACTATAGAGACTGGCACCTAATATATCCAGATTAGCTGCATCAGCCCCGTAATCAACCAATAACCTGACACATTTCCTAAAGCATCTATACCCCAGTCCTTCCATCCCTCAAGTCAGCAATATTCTCTGTAGGAGACTTTTTTAGCAATTTTTCAAAAGGAAACTTGAAGCTGGAGGGAGGGTTGGTATTTCTCAGTTTGTTTCTTTGACTTGCTTTTTTATAGTTTTAATCCTGCAACCATCAGGAGAGGTGTGAAGAAAACCTGCAAGGACAAACTTTATTTGAAAATTGGAATGACCTGTTGACAACTCACCTTCCTGCACACAGATTTACTAGCACATGTTACTCAGTGTACTTAGTAGGGTGTTATTTGCAGGACCAGGCAAGTGTCCCCCACTACAAATTTTTTCTCAGTTTTCACTTCTGCCATTTCTTACTTAGCCATATTCTCCAAATTAAACCTGCAGCTTTTAAAATATTGTTTGATTCATGCCTCCAGCTCTTCATTTCTAGGTCATTATTCAACCTCTCTCTTTGTGAAATGTATTGAAGAACTTGACAATTATGAGTCAAGGTCTGCAGACTGCTGATACATCTCTGTATTACGTTAACCGGTTTCACATCGTTTCTTTCCACTTGTAACAGACTGCTTTATCCTAAGACTGAAGCAAGAATTGTTTTCCATTCTGTGCCACTGCAGTGCCTTCTATAGAAGGGCTCATAAACATTTCTGTGATAATCAAATTACTGCTATTCACAATAATGTGGCACAAGATATCAACTCTGCAAACCCAATAAATTTCCACAGACTGTTCTACTAACAAAAGCTTCTTAGAAAAAAAAAAATTAAAAAATGAGGTTTTAAAAATTCTGACTAAATCAAAGATGCATGTGACAGCTTCTGGAAGGTCAGAGTCCTCATGAAGGGGAAACCATATAACAATGAGGTCCTAAGCTTCTGGAAGAGCTGCGCCAGGTTTCAGAGGCAGATTTTTGGAGTTTACCAGCAAGCTCCAGATTTTCTCATGTATGCTCACACTTATGCATTTCAATCAGGTTTGCAAATAGTAATATTTATAACATTATAACACTCTCAGTCTGTAGGGAGATATAAGAAGGATCTTTAGGGCCCTTCTCAATGGGTTCCAATAAGTAGAAACTGAGCATAAAAGCAATAAACTAGTTTTACATCATACTCAGTATCACATTCAACACATGAGAAATGGATGACATGCTACGTACACATGATCTCAGTGGAAAATAAAAGGGGGGGGGAGAATGTACAAATTTACTCAACAAAAGTATAAATAATAGCTTTAACTCAAAATTCTAGGCATGACTGCTCTTGCAACGCAGCAACAGTATGTGAAATGTGAGCTCCATGTCTGCCAGCACCAAGAGGATTTCAATATCACAAGTCTTAATGATTTCTATTGCCTCATTGTAGAATTCTCTGAAAGGAAACACAGGACTGGATCAATGCAGTCATTGACTGACTCAGTGTATGGATAACTGATGCACATTAATACAGTCTGCATTCAACTGGAGTGTTCCTCAGAATTACAACTAAAGGTATAACAATGCAACCTCAACCTGAGTAATAGTTGAATTGACTTTTCCAGTTCTGTTTTCAAGTAGACGCTGCTAGCTCCATTGCAAGGCATTGTTGCAAGCCCCCAAGCATCCTCTCCATAAAAAGTGAAGTATCTTTGGATGAAGTTACCCTCCAATACAAACCTTCATAGAATACATCAGCACCGTTTAAAAGTACTTTGCACTTCTAAAGCATCTCTGTAGAGTATACTGATCTATAGGTGCTTTATATATACTTTTAAGCCTCACAGGAAATGGTGTGAGATAAGAATCAATATTCTCAGTTTATAGACGAGCAACCAGATTAAACAACATACCAAGGGCTAGAGATTTTTGTACCATGTGCTCTTAAACTGGAATCCTTTTCTGTTGCTGGAATGCATATAGGATTGTCTCCTAAGCTACAAAAATGTATCCTTGTCTCAACTACCATGAACTAGCCTGTAGCATGCAACTATTCTCCAACTTTCCAACTTGTTTTTTTCATCTGTTTGTTTTACTGACCCTCTGTATCACCTTTATAACATGGGAACCCAGACAAACCATCAAGTCCTGCTTTCTGACATAGCAGAGCAAGGGGATTAGAGAATAACAGTTCAGCCTGTAAAAGTAAATTACATATACTGTACACACCATACTGCATTTTATGTGCTGCAGAAGAGATCTTGTCTGTGCAGCTGAGGGCTGAACAGGGTCCTCGGTTTTACACTGTTTATTTCAATGGAAAAGTGACCAGAAGGAGGAAATCCCTATGACCAATAAAATTAACACTGCAGTTCACTACTACCCAGAGGCCAATGGCAAGCCATACACTTTGAATTTTTGGGCCATGGATACTTAGTAACAAGTAATTCATCAGTCCAAGATAACTATCCAAAGTAAACAAATACGAAGTCTCACAGTTTTTAAAAGAAATAAAACCTTAAATATCTTATTCCAAGTGTTCACCTTGGAGTTAGATTAGTTCAGTGTTTGGTCCTTTTTTTTGTGTTTTTTTTTTTTTTGTGCAGAAAAACAAGCAAAAGTCTGACAGCGGAATATTTGTAAAGAGAAATGAGGGGAAATGTACAGAGAAAGTTTAATCTTTGAACATCCAGAATTTCAGAAAATGAGATTCCAGATTCTGCTTCAGTGTGGTTAAGTTGCACCTTTGTATGTTATTTTGATTTGTTTCAGCAGCAAAACTTCCTTTCTAGTGAATGAAGAGAGTAAACTGGTAGTGTGGTGTGAAACACAGTTATCCACAATACAGCTGCTAACAAAGTCACTGCTATAGAGTTTCTTGGTATATGTCTTCTATATTGATTGATGATGTCATTTAACAAATAATTAATAAGTAAATGTATCAAAATAATGTCAAGATTTGAATATGAAAAATGTGCTTTTTTAGCCTTTATTGAAATTGATTATTCTAATTTCACTGTTAGAAAATAAATCAATCATGAGAGTCATTTCTGCAACTTTGGTTATTCGGCACGGATTGGTCCTTAGTTTAAAGCAGAGAGATCATTGCTTTTTGGTGCCATGCCACACAAAGTCTACCAAGTTTAATCAAGAATATAAGGCATAACTGTGACTTCTGTGAAATAAATATAAACTTCCTCCAACTTTCTCCAAAGAGTCACCATGACTCTGGGGTATCACATAGGTACCCCTTAGCCAGAGATTTATCTATTATATGTATATACACATGGTATAAACTTCACTTCCATTGTTCTTTCTAAATAATGATGAGAAATAATTTATTGTGATCTCGGATCTCAGCTATGAAAGCTTTTATTTTAAAAAAATAAAATAAAAAATAAAAAACCTTCTCACACTTCTTCATTTTCTACTTGGTATAATTTCAGCAGTAACCTGTTAGTTTGTCTAGACAGATGTTAGATATGTTGAAACCTTTTTGAAGATTTAAATTATAGCCACCAAAATAAAGTTCATGAATATTTTCATGTCTAGGTGTATCTACAATTTTTCTTTTCCACTGAAAGAATTTCGTTTAACATCATGGGTCAATCAAGTGTTTTAGTCTCAGGAGAAAGTGAAAGAAATCACTTGAAAATGGCTGGAAAAAATCTTAGTTCCAGAAGGAGTTTTGAAAAGGTGGACTCAAGGTCAGCAAAGTGCTAAACGCTGTTCCCGACTCTTGCCAATCCCTTGGTGCTCCCATTCGTACAGAAAGTTGATTAGAACAAGCAGAGCTGACTGCCTTAAAGATGCCTTGTAACTGGCCACACTATATCTGTGAGACTAGTAAAAATAAGGTACATTTTATGGAAAATGAAGGTATATATCTTTATACATCTTAGAAAAGGAACATATGCTTTAAGTCTTAAAAGGTATAAATGTATAAGGTGTGATTTAAATCATAAAGATACATAAATATATTTTCTGAAATCTCTCTCAATTTGCCTGGAAGATCTGAAGAATGGTGCAACTTGTATGTCTAATCAAAGTAGATAGTGGCTTTTTCATGACAAAACTATTTTTCTAAAGAGAATTTAACGATAGAGCAAAAGTAGTTCTGAGTCTAGTAATTCCTGTTCTGTTAAGCATGTATACATAAAGCACAATGTTCAAAGTAATGAATGTCATAGTATTTTGGAGGTTACTGTCCTATCTAGAGAGCAAATACTGCTATTGACCTGAATCCCAATAAACTGACATTATGATGTGCCAACCAGCCATTTTTATATTAAGAATAAGCTAGTACATGTAGAATTGATTATAAAAGCTAAATGCTCTTGGGATCCCCTACACTGAAAATAAGCTCAACAAGCTCACAGGAAAGCTAAACAAACTGTACAAGCTTGTGAATCTTTGTTTAGGCTGGAGATATGGAAAAAAAAAAAAAAAAAAAAAAGAGAGAGAGAGAAGATTTTAAGGTTTGGAAGTAGGTCTTCAAAAAGATCATCTCAATAACTCTACTGTATTCTTTAGCTAGAAGGAGGTTAATTTTCTTTTTTTTTTTTTTCTTCCTAGTGTTTTCATTAATTCAATACATCCCAAACCAGTTCAGAACATATTAGACTTCAATAGATGACCTAGCAATTAGCTGACCATGTTAAGTCTCTGACTTTACACAAATTCACCTGCTTGTTTAACTTTTTTAACTAAAGGACACATTTTTTTTGCATCTGTAAATTATCAAAGGTAAAATAATGTGCACAACATTATATGATATAAAAAGTGAAAATTTTATACTCTTATAACAGTTATTTTAGGCAGAAAACTACTTTTTTTTTTTTTTTTTCCACATGCATACATGTATTCACTTTCTAGGCAAAATATATACCTACTTTTCAACAATAATTTCAGAATTTCTGCCACCAATAATTTCAGAATTATTTTTGTAAAGTTTCAAAATGTATTAAGAAAATCTAACACAATATAATCAACTTTTTACCAAAATTTCACCTGTACAGAGCTATTTATGATTTAAACAACTGGCATCACTGAGATTTACCACATGAAAAATACGGTGTTCTATACCAAAAGAATAAATTAAAACTACTGTAATTTATAACTACCAATTTGAATTTCATAGAGATAATTCAGTCAAATTATTTACCTAACTTCATTAACACAAATGTCTGTCATACAATAAAGTCAAACCTCAATTTCAAGCCAAAGTTTTTCTGTGATTGATAAACCATAAAAATAATAGAACAGCACTATTACCACATCGGGCGAAGAACTAAAACGGGATGTGGACTGTAAACCAAGTTGTTTTCAGCTAGTTTTTATGATTTTCAGAATCTCACAAAGAGCCTTATTTCATCTCTACCAAAAAAAAAGTAAACAAACAAAAAACGATTTGATGCCTACCCCTTTTGTAGCATTAAAAATCACTTCAACAGGACTGCAAAAGTTTGGGGAATAATTCCATGCCTTTTGTAACTGTGCAAAACTTATCTTTCCATGCTTACCTTAGAGCTTCTGTATTTCTACAGATTTTCTATCTAATAGGATTACAATGGCTACAAAGTTACTGTAAGCTTTTCATTTTTTATGGATTTGTTCTGAAAATAGAGGTTTAATGCATGAATTCCTTGGTGGAATTCCATGACTGTTTATGCAGAAGGCCAGACTGGATGACCATAATAGTCCCTGTAGGTCTTAACATCTATGAGTCAATTAATATTTGAATATGATATAATTTAGAGTGTTGTTTTCATGGATTCACTTGAGATTAAATACAAATGGTTAAACCTTAATTATTTTAACATCTGATATTTGTCAAGCAAATTGCTTCAAAATCAAACCATGACTTTCCATCCTGGTGAAAACATTTAATTACACTAACTACTAGTAAAATTAGTTCAGTCTGGTCTCAAATGCTTTTGGTTAGTGTTAAATACTGACATGCCTATTTATCATCCCTCTGGGTTCTGATGCTCAGTAATGTTTCCCAGTTTCGTCAAGAAAAATGTTGACACACTCACCTGCAACAGAGGCAACACAACAACATACTTGTGCCTTGTGCAAGCATTTCCAAAGCACTGAAGTGTAATAACTATGATTATTATGAATACAAGGACATTTCAGAAGAGCTAAAACCACGATTTTTTTGTATAAGCTTAAGAACCTTTTTTAAAGCCCTCAAAACAATAACTCTAAGTCAGCAAAAGAATTGTCAGTGACAATTCAAGTAAAAGGAACCAATGCTTTTGACACACAACCAATGGAAGGTATTCTGATTACTAATAAATCACCCTTCTGCTGAGGACCTGACAGTTTTTTGACAACATAACTCACATGGAGAAGGTGGTAGGACCAAGAGAACTATATTTACATGAACTCGTCTATCTATTTTTCTTGCTACATCTGAAAATTTCTCCAGGAAAATTCTTCCATGATGCAAAGCTTTTTTTTTGAAAATGGGCTGACAGTGAGCCGAGCCAAGAAATAGCAGAATTCTGCAGGGAAACAGAGTGTTCCTTAAAAATGAGACATTTACAAACATCAGTGTTATGTTATTTATGGTTATTAATATGAGAGTGACCACAATAAGCTGAGGTAGCATTATATTGTTTTCATTTGTTTGTACTCTATATTTTCTTCATGACAGTGAAAAAAGTTCTCTGGAATTACTCTAGCACTGCATAGCTGGGAATAGTACGGTGAAATATAGCAGAAAAAATAACACAGCCAAATAATGTGTTACTTAACACTGTGACAAAAACTGGCTTTTATTACAACAAGTTCACATATTTAAGTGTCACATGTTCTGAATGCATAACTCATTCTCTAGTTCTGAGTTTCACTCATGCGGGAAGGCAGCCTGCTAAAACCCCGTTTTAAATGCACATTGGGATAAAAAATAGTGTCATTGCTTTAACATGAAGATTTCTACAGGTTCAGGTCCTGCTCAAAGGCCATCACTGACTGAATAGCTGGCTTCAGGTCTGGATAAACATTCCTGTGCTGGTGAAGAATCAAATATAGCCTATGAAACCACCTAAGATGAGCAATGCACATAGAGAGAATTAAACTAATTTATACCTATGTAGAATTGAGAAATATTAAACATGATCATTTTAAAATTGCAAAAACTGATGTATATTATGCTTGTCCAAAAAAAAAAAAAAAAAAAAAATGAAATTGATTAATTAGGATTTTGTAGATCTGTTAAAATGTATAAGGGTAGAGCTCAGGCTGCAAATGTAACCTTACCTTGAGAAGTTCTCCCTGATAGGATCTCAGCAGAACCTGCTCCTTATAGCGTATGTTTCTCTGTGTTTGTTTGTTTGTTTTGTTTTGTTGTTTTTCTAGGACAAGACACAGGCACTGGTAGAAAGGTGTAGTCAAACACAAAATGCTCTTCAGGCTGGTAGTTCTGATCTCCTTTAATCTCCTTCTCTTGATTAACAGTAAGGGCTTCTGTGAAGGACAATTGACTTGGTGCAATAGGTCATTTTCCGGTCTCAACCTTGACAGTGTAATCAGATACATGGCATGCTTAATAGAGGTCAGTTAATGCAAAGATTAAAATTAACTGGAAGTCAATAAGGGAATAATAAAGGAAAATGATCACCCTGTTGCTCCTACTTTGAAAGAGTAAACCTTACATTGCAGGCCAGTAGTAAAAAAAAAATTTAGTCACAACTGATCCAATAGGCCTTCATAAGCCCTCCAGCAAACAATTTAATGATTTCAGGTACCCTTTAAACTAAGTGGCCAATCACTGTTAAATCCTTTGGTATTCATTGTAATAACATTGATCATGATGAACTCTTTTGGTATTAATGTGGATGTAATATATACCTTTTTAATTATAGAACAAGAAAATCCAATTACCCCTTTGCCTCATCAAAGTTCTTCACTAGCTGTGACTATTTAAACATACATTATGAAACATTCAAACTGAAAGAGATTTTTGTGCAAAGCAAGGGCCAGATCCTGCCGGATGCTGACCCCTCTCATCTCACAGGTGTTTCGGAAGAAAGCAAGTGTGCCAAGCACCTCTGAGCAGGCATACGGGCCTTTGCAGAATCAGGCCTCAGTAGCATGTGGAAGGATACAGAATGTAATGAGCAGCTTTAGGTAGACCCTGATTAAAAGGGCAGAAAGCATTTGTTTATGTAATGGAGTGGAAGCTGTTCTGAATACTTAACACGGCTGGTTGGGACACAATTTATTCTGCAGGAAAGAGAAAAAAAAAAAATGATGAGCTGAGCAAACATGTTTTATTCCATGTGCCACAGGCTGAATGCTCCAAATTTTTGACCTGGCTGCAGGAGACAAGTTGTGTTCCAGCACAGGTCAGCGGGAAGCAGAAGCTCCCACCCTCTGATGGCTCTCGCCCACCACACTGCCAAGAAGCCCACGGGAACAGATCGGTCTTGTTAGCCTTTCCTAAGATCTGCTCAACCCACTTACCACACCATGTGGGCACGGACTGTTTGCACAAGTAAGACCACTATGATTTCCCCCCAAATCAATAATGAGAAAGAATTATCTAGTGAAAAAAAAATACATATTCTTCCCAAGAGATTAAAAGCTACTTTCTTATTCAGTTCCTACTTTGGGAAAACTCTGACAAGCTGAGCACAGAGTTAGAGATTTAACCGCCAGGAGGTAAGAGCAAAAGAAAAATAAAGATCTGGAATTAAGCTCTTCTTTTTGAGTTGATCCTCTGATGTAAATAAAGCTAGCTTGAGATATATATAATTACGCTGTGAATCGCACAGTTTCCCTTACACAGTGGGAATAGACCTTTTTGAAGGATGATCTCGTGTCCAATGATTACTCTTCATTAGTTAATGAAAAACATGGAGGCTTATTCAAATATATTTAGAGTCGTTCCTTCCTAGTAACTGGCCAATCAAAACTCAATTTAGAGGTCTTATGTTTTGTTTGTTTTGTTTTGTTTTCTGACCATCCCATCATTACAGTCCCTCAGAAGCAATATTTATTTGCCAGAACAGGACCAGCAGAACTTCTTGCTTCATAATGTCACCAAGGTAGAGTACGAAATATTGCAGAAATCTGCTACTAAAATTAACCTGTTTGGTATTTTCTCTTATTTCAGTTCAAAACTACCACAGAATCACACAAACAAGAAAACTGCATGACAGCACCCGTATATTAATCCAGGCACAGCTGCTTGAAATTGCAAGTTGCAGTGAGGATAGTAAAGCACCCTGCTTGGTAGGTATGCCATTGGACTAGGGATCGAATGAGTGAGGTACTACAGTGTATAAATATACCTAAATATATAAAATATACCTAAACACACCTAAACAATATGTGCTTTAACAGGAAAATGGCATTGTAATCATGACAGACTGGAATTCATAAGTTATTGCTGAAGGTTTGTGAGCTAATTGCCTGATTCCTATAGCTCCATTGCAACTAGAACCTGTTAATCTCAGAAGCAGGATTCAGAAGGAACAATACCAAATTTTCACAATGCTTTAATGCTACGTGAGGCAGTTAAGGATTAATAAAGATATTTTAAATGTAGAAAATCTTGTTCTTTCTTTAAAAATTACATTCTGAAAATCTTTCCTAAACATTATTTGAATAAAGCCTCATTACTCAGAGTCCAGAGAAGTTCATTAGGAGAAGATCACTTTGGAAAGCATTCAACTAACTAGCCTTTCTTCTCAGCAGTGAATTACATTAGCTACTTCCTAGTTATTTAAATCTTGAAATAAAAGATGTAAACGCTACAGTGACATCTTAAGATCATTGGTAAGGCAGGTCTTGCATGCACAAAAATGCCCAGCTGGTCTGGAGATAAAACAGATTGATAATTAGTTGCAAAATGTAACATTTCATCAGGAATATTTTGAATAATCCAATTTATCTTTGTCAGATATGAGGCACATATTTTTTTTCCTTCGGAGGCTCTTTGTTCTTTAACATAATATTATAATTTCAGCCTCCTAATTAAAGCGCCAGTCGGTCGGACCTGCCTTGATGTCACGCGGCGGACCGGGGGCTGGCGGCACGGCGCGTAGATAAGGTGCGTGGCCCGAGCCACACGATGCCGCGGCGCCTGCTGCCTCCCACCACCCTACGGAGGCTGCAGCCAGTTTGATACGGGGAGATCAAAGCCGGCCGGTTTGAAGGCAGGAGGCCTGGCTCTGCCGGCTGGGCCACGCAATCGGGGCCGGCGTACAGCAGCTGGGACCGCTGCTTCTTTGCTCTCTCAAAGCAGAAAGCAGCCCGACGGCGCGGGCTCCCACTGCCGTGTGTTTTCTAATTAACTGATGAAACGACGCCATCCCTCCTGGCTGCCCATGCCAGGCGTAGAGGTGTGTGTCCCCAGAGATGTCCCAGAAATGGTGGCTGTACCCGTGTTTGGTGTTCCCATCCAACTGCCTTTGCCAGTGCTGTCTCAGAGGTCCCAGCCGAGATGCCCACCGCCTTTCACAGCTCCAGCCTTTAGCCCCAGAGCAGCAAAGGCTGTTCCTTGAGCACACACAGCTTTTCAGTGCACCCAGCCAGGAGGCCAGGTTTACCGCAGATGTATCAAAGACACAAAAAGGGCCTTGCAGAGGCTCTTGCAGAGCCACCGAGTGCCTGTCGGAAAGCCCCATCCAGCTTATTCCATGTCCAGATCCACACGTGTCAGAGAACAGCTTGCAAATGCCAGGAGGCATTTAGCAAAGCTATTTTCTCAGAAGTGATACAAAAAAAAAAATAAAATCTCACCAGCCTAAACAAGGCTGAAAGGTTTCCTGTTGTCTTTTGTAACATATCTGTCAGCTCCTCCTCAGCCTTGCTATTCCAGCATTTACATTTATGCAAAGTTTTGCACCATCAGGGGCCAAACAAGCTTTTATGACCTGCAGCAAGAACCCACGCCCACCCATGCTGCTGGCTATTACATGTGCAATACATGAAGCAAACTCTGTCTCACATACAAGACTTTGACTTCTCTAATTTCTATTCATATTTATGAAAATAAAATTAATTTGGGACCTAGATTAAAGTTTCTCGTTCCTTCTTTCCCAAACTACCTTCAAGAGGAGATGGAAGTCATGTAGCCTTATCAGGCTGCACCTCTGATATGATAATGATATCTGTACTGCCCAGAAAGTAGGTCAGAGTAATTCTTCATAGCAGTTTTTGTAACCTACTCAGGGACTACAAGGCCAGCTATTTTAAAGGTAATTCTGAATTCCTTTAATAAGATTTTATTGGATTCAGATAATTGATCCGATTATTGAAACCTGGGGAAAGTGCTATTGACCTGAATATATAAATCAGTAGTTCTGTTTCTTAAATGAATTTAGGTCATTACAAACTTATTACCTCTGCTTAGTATCAGGAAAGGAGCTCACTGCATGCCTGACAGACACAGGTCCTGTCCTCATGCACTTTCCATGGCCCTGTTCATGCAACACCCAAACTGCTCCAGCAGCTCCTTCCTCTGCATCTCAGGATGGATCAAGGACCTTGAAAGTTGAGCTGAGCTCATCACAACTTGTTTCATTTATGAGAAGAATCATGGTTTTTGCTTTCTTTAAATCTTTTTTTTCTTCCTTTTTTTTTTTTTTTTGGTAGGCAACACCAGCGATGTCTGTACCTCTGCAGAGCTGCTTGTCCTCTCGTTTCCAGTACTCCATCTACATCTGACAACTCAGTGCTAGCAAACTCCAGTTTCTTTTCCACCTTACTCTTTGCTTAGTTTCCATCCTGTTATCTATGAGAATTTTCTCTGTCATTTTTTAAATCTTTTTGTCCACAGCACCTAGCCTGACTGTCCTTCCCATGCTCACTCTGTTCTCATCCATCCTCTCAGAGAAGGAGGACCTGGGAGTTCCTTCTACTCACAACTCCTGCTGGTTCATCTTGCTCGCTCCCTGCCCCGTTGCCTGCCCTGCTGCAGGGTGGTTGAGCAAATGCCTGGCCTCGGCCACGTGGATCCACTCCACAGTCACTCCAAGTCCCCAACCCAGTGGGGCCTCATGCACAGAATCTTTCTGTCCGTGTGTCCTGCCCCACACTGCGGTCTGTCCTTGATTCTCCCAGCTGTGCGCTCTTGCACACACACTAAAGGCTTTATCTAGGTGTTATGGAAGGAAAAAATCCCATTTCTCCCCTTCTTGCAGTTTATCAAGTCTTGGTGTGGGGTGACCGTTTGCTCTGATTGCCTGGGTATGCCCCGCTGGCTGGGCCATTGCTCACCCTATTTCTTTACTTTAATGCAATGCACTTGATTAGATCTCACACACCAGATACAGCAGTGATGGACATGATCGAAATACGCACAGAGACAGAAAGCTGGAGCATCCTCATTCCCACTGGTCATATGTAATGTTACTGAAATTATTTGTACAGCCATGCCAGGGACGTGCTGCTATCATCCCGGATCAGTTCCTGATGACTGGCCTTCTGCAGAAGCGGTGGGTTGCATTCACGAGGAGTTGGAAAAAAAAAAAAAAAAAAGGCATTTTTTTCCAACACTACTCAGCTGTATAGTTATCAAAATATTTTTTTTTTCCTTGACCTTAATAACCTCACTTTTAATTTGACTGTGCAGACTAATTTTTCCTTTTACCTGGATTTTGCTTTTTACATGCATCTTTTTCTCTCTTAAAAACTCCATGCACCACTTGTGCTGCTGTAAGTGTTTTCACTGCTCTTCTGTCCTGAAGCATAAAACTTTCTCCAAATAGTACATCAGCCTGTTAGCAGCTCCACGTCAGTGGCAGCTCTACCCTTTTTTCTTTAACCCCTCTGAGTTATTTGAAAAGCAGAAACAATAGGAAAGCTTTGTCTATTTGGGTAAAGACACAAAAACATAAAGTATTTACTAGAGAGTTTAAAATAAAGACAACAAGCAAGTCTTGCATTGCATACTATTGCTCTTTAATGGAATTTCTCAATGCTCTCCAGTGGTCACCTCCATCCTTTGTGGTCAGCTCTATTTTAAGATGCTTCTTGAAGACTACCTGGGTTGAGTGGCCAAAGCCATCCTTACTTTGTAACCATGAAAGCTCTCCAGAGCTTTACTCCAGCCCTCAGGAACCAACCTGTTCAGTTGTGCTTCTCTGTGATTTCTCCCGTGTTGCTGCTTTTTTATTTTTTATTTTCTTGTTGTGGAATTACATGCTCTAATTGCGTAAATAAACAGTCAGAAACCAGCCCAAACCCCTGGGCGTCCTGAGGGCTTTCCCTTCCCTGCAGACTCACTGTCCATTTCCAGGTTCCCACTATCTTTGCTTTTCTCCTTTTTTCCTGCTTGTACTGCCTAGAGGGGAGAATTTGTCACTGAGCGCGAGCAACTCTCGAACTTCTGAGAAAATCGTAAACAGGCTGCAGTCCCCTATGAAAGTGAAGAAAACAAAAATGTGAAAGGCAGAATCAACCATCTTTAGTTTATTTAGCATTGAAAAGCTAATTGCATACCTCCTCAGAAGCACCGAAAACACCTCAAAGATTAGCAAAACCCACAAACTCTTGAGCCAGCCCCTGGGACAGCTGCAGCCAGCCCCTCTCACCTGCGTTGGGGGTGGATGGAGACAGCGTGGCCCTACAGGCTCCATCCCCTCCAAAGTCCCAGGCAGGGGTGCAGGTCCCCACCCCAACCTACAGGGCAGGGAGAGATTTTGTTGTCCTTCCCTGCGAAGCAGAGGCTGGGTTCCTCAATAATGTCACTAAAATTATTAGATTTTATATTTTTTTTTCCCAAGACACTGTTTGGTCAGATGTAAGGAAATTAACTTCATGAGGGTTCGAGTATCTTCCTAAAGCTCGTAAAAAAAATTGACTTTGAAAGAGTCCTGTAGCATTTATCAGGTATGACTACTGAAAACGTCTAAATAAAGATGCAGTCAGTTCCTACAGAAATTACTTAGGAAAAATAAAATAAAATAGAATAAAATAAAAAGAAGAAAGAAAAGAACCCAAATGATAATGTTACCTGGGATTTTTACAAAAATAAATAAATAAATACAAATTTCTACAGTAAGATAAAACCCTCGATTAAATTTTACAGTCTAGTATAAAAAGCACCACATAAAGGTTGTTATTTTCTATTAACTATTGGGTTTTTCTTTAGGGCTCTCGCTAGCTCAGCAGGGTTTTTCTCAGCCCTGATTTAAGACAGCCGGAGCTCAGACCAAACCAGCGAGGAGGATTTTCTTGAAAGTCGAGGGAACTGTCAGGTCAGAAGAAGAGCACAGGCACGGTACAGGCGATCATTTTCCCTTTCCCTATTCCCCGACAGACAGCACAAGGACACGCAGAAGCTGGCCCCAGCTGCAGCAGCTCCCAGAGGAAGAGGCTGTTTGCCCAACGTTAGGTGATGCAACTTAAAAAACGTAATAAAATACAATTAGCATCTTCTGTAAACACCAGCATCCAACCAGGAGACCGTATGAGGAAAAAACATGCCAATGTGAAGTTAGATGAATAGAAAAGAGAGAAACTGCAGGGGACAAGGGATGGGATGGTGAAAAAATGTGCGTGGTCCCCATCCTGGTGCCCTCACCCCCTTCAGCTTTGGGTTGTGGCCTGGGGCCCATCCTAAGACTGCAAGCTCCTGAACAAAGACTTTTGGGGTAGTGTGAATTCACAGAACTCCTGTTTTCCTTTCCTTTGTTGTTGTAAATAATAAATAGATAAATAAATAAATAAAATAATAGAAAATTAAATATTTGCTGTACCTAAACAATATTGAATGTGTATAGCACACACACACACCCACAAAAAAATGGTTTTTGTCTGCTTTATCTGTATGCTATCTTGCTGTAGGCTTCTTAGATAGATATCTACAAATCTCTAATTTTGAAACACGGGTTTTTCCTTTCTTTTCGTTGATCCTTTCCAGTGAAATAATTGCAAGTATAGTTAAGTTTGTGTGTAATCAATATCCTCCTGCCAGGTTAAGGGGCCCGGATAACAAGAAGACAGCCCCTCTCCAAAACAAATCACTGACACTTACTATTAATCATTTCTGAAGGTGTTTTTTTTTTTCCAGACCAAACATAACAAGGAGTGTATTCTTTGTATGCACAATCATAAAGTGATCATTTGAGAGAGCTATAGATTATCTGTGTATAGTATAATCTTTCATCGGGGGTTTACGTTGGATGGGCCACAACATTTTATATAAGCTGCAAATGGTACATAGCTCAGTGGCATGCTGAAATGTGTTGGTGAGTCTGCAGATTAACAAACTAAATGTATGAGTAGAGGAAAATAGCACTTTTTCACCAAATAGAAGCCATCGTCTTTCCATAGGCTGTGTAAATATGTAATTTCCAATCTGAAAAACACGTTTCCAGTAAATTCTCAGAGCACAAATATCAAGATGCCACTAGAAGATCTGTAACATTAGGATGTCTCTTTTTCTCCTAAGAAAAGATTTCATTTACTTCAGTAAAGTCCTATTTTAATTCATCTGTTTAGGAAAAAGGAAAGAATATAATTTATACCAAATGGAGGTGACATATACATTGTGATATGTCCTAATAATTCAGTCGTGAATTAACCATAAAGCAAAAGTAAGTTGAAGTCAGTGTGAAAAGGAAAAAGAAATAAAACCACACCTAAACTGAAGAACTCTTTCTCTCTAACAACTTCGTCAGCAGCTCTGACTGTCATCAGGGGATAAATCAATTTGCAGCAGCTGCGGACAGCTATTTAAGTGTGAGGCCTGAATAGCTTAATTGGGGAAGTGTGTTAAAAGTTGAAGGCATGGAGTTGTGTGTGGTTTGCAGTATCCTTGCAGGCATGTGTAAGGCACTTGGAAAATGTGGCTCTTCAGAGAATCTCTTGCTCACCATCCTTGCAGTCATGACATGCTTGTCTCTGCTCATCCATGAAATTCCCAGATATTGTTACCTGATTCGCAGAGCTTTCTCAAACAAGAGGGCAAAATGATGATGCAGAGTGGATTATGGAACTGATTTAAGAGTTAAAATTTAACTTTTAAGCAGAGGTGGGCCATTGAGGACAGGAGACGAGAGCGCTGATAGTACCAGGGGGATGCACCTCTGCCAACAGCCTCCAAAGCCTTGGGAAAGGTTCAGGAGATCCCACAAAGCCCCTGGGAAACACTCCCCTCACCAGTAACTAATGGAGAATGAGATTATACATCCCACAGCTTTACCTCATCTAATGTAAATATTGCTATCCAAATCTCTAATTGCTCTTTTTAAAACCCCTGCCTCTCCAAACTTCTGGAAATCTTGTGGCAGGGCATCCCACATCCATCTGCAAAACATCCAGGTCCTTTCATCAGCCTGGAACATGCTCCCTGTCAACTCCTTTGGCCGTGCCTGTACTCTTGCATCAGCAGAAAGGGAGAAAAAAAAAAAAAAAAAAAAAGGCAGGTATCCTTGATAATTTTCTGAGTACTACTCATTATTTGATACCTCTTTACCATTTTCATTCCTTTTAGCCACAAAATTCATCTTCCGATCTTGACAGCCTCTCATCACACACAAACCTAGCCCTGTGTCTAATCATTTCCATCAACTGTCTGTGAACTTTTTATATTTCAGCTGTATCTTTTTTGAAATGGAAATGAATACAGTGTTCAAGGCAGAAGCACATCACCCCTTTATGTAACAGTATTCAAATATTTCAGCACTATTTTCCCTCCTGTATTTGCATACATCCTGTGCTGCGGTTTGCTCTGTGGCGCTGCCCACAGGAATTGGTTTCGATGAAGGACATACAACATGATGCCCACCACTTGCACTTGGTGCGTGGAAGTCCTCTGGTTCTCACTGTTGTCACCAAGAGGTGGGTCAGTCTTTTTCCCCATACAGCACTGTTGCCCCTAGGAGGCTGAGTCTTGTTAGAAAAGTACTCCGTGCACTGCAGGATACACTTATCACCAAGAGTTAAGTTGATTTATGCAACATCACCTTGATGTCCTTGAGAGACTTGACCATGTTGGGATCATAAGCCAGGACTGAGCGATGCCTTAACTGAAGAACTCTTCTGCTCCTGACACTCCAGCATCCCAAGGACTGTGCTGTTCTGGACACGGCCAGAAGCCTTTTGCTCTGCTCCTAGTGTCAACCATACAGCATAAAGGCCTTGCTTGCTCTGTCTAAATCCATTTGCTTTTGGATGTTTAATAAAGCTCCTTTTAAAGCTGCTTCTTTACTCATGAACGGAAGTGACACTACAGCATTATTTTTCCAAATATTGGAACCTCAATAATATATCGCACTACTCTCTTAGCCACAGAGGTATTTTATAACTAAAGCAGGGTGTTTTTTATGGGTCAGATGTTGTTGTCCTACAGTACCATAGCTTGTATCCTCCTGATACCACACATGTTTGTTCTCTACTTAATTTTTAATGTATGAATTTGTTTTTATATTAAAATTCAATAAAATTTTAATTATAAAACATAATATATCACACTGAAGTATATATATCTGCAGAGACACACATCTGTGGTTTTACAACAGATGTGTGTATCTCTGCAAATATTTAAGATGCAGATTTTACCATTAAAACAAGCACTTACCCAGTCTGATTACAGCTGAAAATTTCAGGTAGGCCCAGGCTGAATGCCCCTAAACCAGTCCCCGATCTCAGTGGAAGCTGAAAGGTGATAACTAGACACTGGGTGTCACAAGGGAGCAGGAGGAAAAGGCAGAATTTGAGTCATGGGAATCCAAAAGACATGGAGAAACTCTAACAAGTTTTACTAGTTATTGCACAAATGTGTTTTTATAGATTTGAATGTTTTCTAATTTGTTTGAATTTTAGCCTTTCTAGGCTAAATTCTAATTTATTTTTCTAATCCTGTAGAAACGAATGGACATCCATATCTGCTGCGTCTGCCATACTCCATGCATCGTTTCCTGTGCCACAGATACAAGGTCAGAGTCTAACATACACTTCAGAAGACACGCAGGATGAGAGAGAGAGAATGAAGATAATAAAGAGTGATCAAAATTTAGGGCTGGGTTCCGTGCTTATTTAAAATAGTCCAAAGTTTTTTGCAATGGTCATGTAGGTATAAATCAAAAGGAGCCCCAGCAGGGAAAAAATAAAAATGAAAAATTAAAAAAAAAAAAAAAAAAAAAAATAATAAAATAAAAAAAAAAATTCTGGGAGGAGAATGGGGTCCTATGAAGACTAGGAATGCAGAATTTTTCAGAGCAAAATGCATCTTTCTTCTTTTTTTTTTTTTTTTTTTCAGATTAAACCCTGGTGCTCCCAGTTTTACTGGTGCAGTTCTGGTGCCGAGGGAGCAATCTAGATTTACACCACTGTAAGTAGGTGCTAAATGTGGCTCATGATGTGCAGGGAGGTCGCCCTGGAGGTAACCTGAGCTTGCACCGTGGCAGCAGCCTTCAGGGCAGCAGAGACAAATCTCTCACATGGCCCACACCAGGGGTCAACAACCAAAAGCCATCGAGGATCTGGGGCCTGGCCAGGATGGAGGGGCCACCAAAAGGACCTCTCTCAGCTCCTTTGTCTCCCTTATCTCACAGCCAACTTTCAGTTTCTCATATTACGCTTTCAGATTAAAATGTGGAATATTTAAATCCTCATCTGAATAATAAATATAAATAAATCCCCATAAATCATCCAGAGGAGCCTACTACAGCATACGACAGCTTGCTCTGCAGTGCCTCTTAAATTGGCATCTAACACGTTGTTGCACCAAGCATTACCAGCATTTTCTTTAAAGACAGATAAAATTCAGTTCTTGAAATGCAGCATATTTTCCTATTCATTGCCCACATCATAAGGCTGACCCACATAATTTTAAGTGAGAAGCTGAAATCTTAACCAAATTCCACCGAGATTAAATGTGATATTGTTTTAACTGTTTGCTGAACTCTTTCTGTTATTATTTGTCCTTTATTTTGGCGAAATAAAGTGAATAAATAATCGTGTTTCACCTGGGAGTATGAAATTCTAACAATGAGTTTTTACCAATGAAACCATTTTTTTGGGAGGGATAAGGGAGAAATCTGAGTCTGCGAGCAAGGTCTGCAGGTTGTCTACATGTTTAAAATATTAATCAGTTGGCAACCTTTCTCCTCTGGAACAAAAAAAAAAAAAAAAAAAAGAGAGAGAGAGAAAAAGAAAAAAGACACATTACATAGAGCCCATAACACAACTTGAGAAACTGTAAGATGATCATTTCCTCCGAAAAATCTATCACCAGTTTAACTCCTAAAACAGAGTTAGTTCTCAGGATTGCTTTTTTTAAACAAAAGAAATAGCTGTTAGTTTTCTTAAAAGTATGAAATGGCTGATGCTAACGATGAGTTTCTGTCATAATTGCAGCTAGCTGTCATCAACAAGAAATTTCAGTTAAGACCCTGCTTTGGCAGAACTCCTGGGAAGTACAGCACAAGAGTAAAATCTTCCATGTCAAACTTCTGCAGATGATGCAGATTTATGCTGTCTATTAGACTCCAATATTATGTGCTGTCGTTCACCTTTTTCTTTCCTTTTTTAAAAAAATGCTATTATTAATAATCTCCTTGGCACTTACCGCTCTGTGATTTCCTTTTTAATATGATGACTGAATCTGAAGTTTTTAACACCATAAATAAACTAAAACCTTTGTGCTTCAACAATGTCAATCCTGTTTGTGTGGAGCTTTCCCTTTTTTCTTCCCTTTTGCTTCTTTCAGAGAAAGCCTAAGTACACCATCTTCTTAGACTTTCAAATATGACACACAGATCTATTTTTAAGCATCTATTTTCAGATGCAGAAATAAACTCTTTCCTTGTTCATGTCTTTTTTTTTTTTTTTTCCAAATATTATGTGAAATATGCCTGATGTGACGTTCCCTTCATTCTCAGCACTCTCAGCCAACTTTTTCACTGCTCGTGCTGGAGACAGTGGGAGCTCCAAACGTGCAAGCACAACACGCCAAGCCCAAAATTCAGTCTTGATCTGCCATCAGGAACTGCAGGTAGCAAACTGGGCTTTGGCACCATACCCAGTCCTTTAAAAATAATCGTATTATAGGTGCCACTGTTTTGCGAGCCATCATTTTTATCTTTCTCTTGCTTATAGGAATGAAAACTGGACCCTCAAAACCCTTTGTAATTCAGTCTAGCAGCCATGAAATACAAATATTTCCATAATCCAAGTAAGAATTAAAAGTCAAATTACTTTATGGATTTATTTATATTTGCACACCAGGGACATCATCAAAACAGACCTCAAGAGCTGAAAAACAATTTTTTTTCTTAAGCACAGTTTTTCTCCTTCAGTGTTAGGTTAACAGGTTCAACTTTGTGATATTGCAAGCCAAGAGGGGAAAAGCAACTGTACTCAGTGAATTTAATGAATCCGATACTTGTGGTACAAGGCATCTAAACGTCTGTGAAAGAAGCGTGAACATGTTATAACAGTGTTTTAGTGCAAATGTTCTTCTCGGACTCATCTGCACAAGCGTTGTCGTTGAGATTTGCATGCAGCTGCGCCATGCCCTTGGTTCAGCGCAAGCAGAGGAGCTTCATCCCTGTGTCACACAGGGACTGAGGGGTCCGGGTGTGCTCCCCTTCCCTGCTGTATATTTACCACCCGATTTTAATTATGGCTTTGTGGTGAGTTTGCTTTTTTTTTTTTTTTTTTTTTTTTTTTTTTTTCCTTCCGCCCCCTTTCCTTTTGGGGGGGGTGTGGTTTTTTTTTAAAAAAAAAAATTTGGTTTTATTTTTTAAAAAAAAAAAAAAAAAAAAAAAAAGTGACCTTTTGATGCAGCCTACAAAGTACTCCCACTAAACAGGCAATAAGTGAATCTAATAGACACCCCAACCCACGCCAAGTCCCATAAAATCAGGGTGTGAAGCATAAGGGAGAGAGGGATTCATATTAATAATTCATTCCAAGCAACCCCCTGGAGCAGTTTTACTATGATATGCTATGCAGAATGCTTCAACACACTAATTAATATTTTCAAAGTGTTCCATGAGCCCCTTTTAAAAGCACTTTTGCCATTCATTGAGCATTCTGCATTTTCTAAAGAAAAGATGAGTTTTGCCCCCCAAACCAACTGATGAGCTGCCCTCTTCAGCCGAGACCTTCGGAACGGAGGAAAGCACTGCGAAGGCAAACACGCCAAACATTTTACATTCACCGGATTAATAGCCTGTGCATCTTTGCTCTTCAAATCCAAAATTAAGTGGAATAAATTATGCTCCCTTTGCAATACATGTAACCAAAAACGCAGGTGACCTCAAGAGATATCTCGTAATTGCAGTGAAGAGTCCCTGCCGCATTCCCCTTCCTAGCTAATACGGAAATAAAAGCACTGCAAATAACTTGATATTGATACAGCACTAACTTCTTATGCACAGCATCTATTGTTTTGTTGTTTTTTTGTTGTTGTTGTTGTTTGTTTGCTTGCTTTTTTTTGCAATACGTGAGAGCATACCTGCTATTTATTCACAAAACAGCACAACTCCTTACTCCTGTTAACAAGAAAATATAGCAGGGATTATCCTATGATGAAAATGTGGAGCTTTATGAGGAATGGACTTAACCCAGTACTTCCACACCAGTAGAAAAATCTATCTGTCTCTGCACATCAGCATAAGTCTTCCCATCACATTTCTATTAAATGCTCTATAACACATTAAAAAAAGGACCCAGGGATAACGCAAGACCTGCGCATGCTCAAAAATCATAACAAAATAATTTCTTTAGTAAAAACGAGGCAGAGCGTACAGCGTGAGTGAACTCTGCCCAAATGGTTGTTTTGTACAAATAATCTATTTTTTTTAATTAAGCACTGAAGAATTCAACTAGTAAATTATTTTTAACCTCTGACACACCAGAGAATGTTTTAGAAAAGTCAGGGGTGGAAAGCAGTCTTCTGATAAATGAGAACCTAAACTGGCACTGGGATAAGTTGCAAAAAATGATTGGTTTTAGATGGAAATGGTGAAGAATTAAGCTGTCTGTGGAGCCTAGGAGTGTGGGCCAAATATGCTCAAATCTCCTGCATGCATGCAAAACTCGGGTCCTCCTTGTCCTTTGAAGAGCCAAAGACATTTTTGCAGAACCCGTGCACAGGACTCACTGCACCTCACTCTGGGACAAATGTCAGGGTTTAACCTGAAAGAGGTGCAGTCAGCCAACCTCTAGAACAGACTACATTAAACTATCTTGACCCTTATGAAAAAGCGAAAAATAAGATTGTCTCCCAGTTAGATGGATTAGTTGCTGTCCGACAAGCACAAAGCAGGGGAGGGACTGTTCCTGCACACGCATTTACAGCAGTTCTGCCAATGCAAAAAGTAATAACCAAGGCGATCGTGTTGGTTTTGGACACTCCCTGGAGAATGCCCTCAAACCCCAGCCTGGCCATTGTTGGAAGATGCAATCCAGCACAGCCCTGAAGTCCTGCTCCCCACCGCTCCCAGAGCCTCCCCCTTGTACCCAGCAGTGGTAAGGCGAAGCCTGGCAGCCTGCAAGCACCCAGAAATCAGACAAACTCTTCAGAGAGACACCGGGGCAGGTAGGGACTGAACCACCATGCTGGGAGCACACACAGATCAGGCCATCATCCCCTATTCAGCCATGCAGCATGGAGCCAAGACCCCAGTGGTGCTGTTGCCCTGCCCGGCTCCCCCATCCCACCGATACCCCCAGCACCCCGAGGAGAAGCTCTCCTGCTGCAGAGATGCCCCCCAGCAGCAGCCCAGTCTCCTGGCAACTTTAGGACATGCAGTACACTGCTGGCAGGGTCCTTTTGTGCACAAGGGGTCAGAGATTTTTCATTTTTTTTTTGCAAGATTTGCTGCATCTGCCCTTGATTTGGTGACACAGTGACCCGCTGCTACCCAAGTAGGGGTACCCAACAAGGGGTTGTGCACGGTTTGGTAAGGTTAAACCAGAGCACGGGCAGGTTGGCATGGGGACAGCGGACATGAGGGCCATGAAGACCCTCTGAGCTTCAGCCCTGGTCCAGCTGCTGCCCCGCCTGGCGCTGATAGGGGTGGGTTTTCCAGCAGTGAGACGTTGATGTGAAATTTGCTTCCCTTGAAAGTTGGGGTTGGCACACCCGGCCCCAGCAGGAACAGGGGTACTAAGTGCTGGTGGCTAAGACCTGGTGGAGAAGCTTAAAGTTCTGCATCCAATGGGTAGGTGATACCTTCAGGTGAAGAAGGGAACAAAGGAGCAAGATCTTGTGCTTTCCCTGCCAGCAAAACATATCGGGTCAGCAACCTGTACACAAGCCCAAGGCAGGCTGCTGGCTGAGCAGCACCGTGAGGCCGCGGAGCCAGAAAATCCTTCCAGACCCTGACCACAAGACCCAAACCCACCTGGCAGGCAGGGGGAAAGGAGCAGAAATTGCTTCCACGGCTGTGCTGGTGTGCAGTGATGTGCTGACTTTTCCGACAGGCACACACATACCTCCCAGACAGGATGATATAGCCATCAGGGTAGCTGCACAGCGAAGAACAGGATCTGCCCCCAGCACCCCCTCCACCTCCCCCCCTTCCCACACGCGCTTTAATATGGAGTAAATTTAGCACTCCCAGAAGCTGCCAGATTGATAGCAACGAATTCTTGTTTTTAAAAGGCACTTAATAGCTGAAACTGTTTGAGAAAACAGCCCACACTGACTTTCGTACAGCTTAGGCTGCGCAGAATAAGCTACAAAACAAAAAATATGACCTTTTCCCCCCCATAAATGTCCAAACATGAGCCTGCTCTTGGGTTTGCCTCCGTGGGCACCGAGGCTGAGGAGGGGCCGGGGACAACCTGGGACGTTTGGCGTTGGAGGGGGACTTCAAGTTGCACGCCGCGTCCCCCCAGCTCCTTCTCCTTCACTTTTGGCAGGGGGGAAAGGAAAAACAGATTTTGCATTAAATGCAGAGCTAAATGAAATCGTTTGAAAGCTTAAGAGTGCCATCGTGTGGATAAGCAGCCCCTGCTTCCAGGGCCGGGAGCAGGGTCGGGGCCCTTGCCCCCGCAGCCCCATTTCAGGGGTGCAGCAGCGAGACTGGTGCCCACCCAGCCCTAGACCCTGCGTGGAGCCCCCCCGATGCTCAGGGTGCCCCTGGTGAGGAACACCACCCCTGGGTGCCCTCCGCGTCCCCCCGCTGCACGTCTGGGGACGAAGGGTGCTGGTGGCAGGCACAAAGCCCCCCAGGGTGCTGGGGAGAACCAGGCAGGGCAGGGGCCAAGCCTCCCAAAACCACCGAGTGATTTGGGAGCACAAATCCAGCTCATGAGGCTAAGAAACAGAGAAATGGTCCCAAAGCCCCCTTGTCCCTCATCCAACGCAGCAGGCTTTACTTTCCTAACGAGTCTATTTTGGGGTCCACTGACTCATCCACCCCGCACTTGCCGTGCTCTTCACTCTTTTTTTTTTTCTATACAGTCATCGTTATTTTTTATTGTCATTGCACTTCATTGCCGGTTTTAACCTTTTCCCTTTTTTGTTTATAGAACACACTTTGTCCTGGCACAAATCACATGAAACTAAATAAACCATGTTACAGGGAAGCAAGAAGAAAATAAATGTCTTCATTCTGAAGCCATTTCCTTTGTGCTTTTGGACTACAGGGCTATTTGCATCTCAGAGTTTCATGTTTTACTTGACTTTACCGCCAAATTAGAAAATAAAATGATAAACTGCTATTTGTGCTTTTGCAATCTATAAAAAAATTACATTTGCAATATTGAAAATCTGTGAGGTTCTAAATTCCATACACATTTAGGAAATCTTAGCTATTTCCATTTTTTACAGAAAGCAGACTGCGCTTTAACAACAACAACAAAAAAAAAGTAAAAAAGCAGGGAAGGACCTTTTTTCCTTCAGGTCTGAACAGCCATAGGCAACAAAAGATTTTTCTTTTTGTCAGAGAAACTGCTATTAATTAATGAAATACTGCTAACAAGATATTTAAATGCATGGGACTGATCCCTCTCTGAACTTGATGGCCAAATTCCTGCCCCATTCAGGAGATTTGGGCTAAATATCTGCGGGTTTTGTGCCAGCAAGGATTTAACCCAGGCCCACTGAAGTCGAGGGGGTGGCTCAGGCTGCCTTAAGGGGGGCACCTCGAGCCCCAGGAGAAAGCTCTGTCCTTACATATCTGCTCTCCAGGCCCCACACTAGACCTGCCTCGTAACCATTACGCTCTGTTAAAGAGCAGCTTCTGGACTCCAAGTGTTTGCTTCTTTCTTGAAGAACTTCCAAATTCAAACGCCGTGGGGGGGAATGCTAAAAAGACAGCTCATTTCCATGGGGCCACACAAAAGCAACGCCACATCCCCTCCGAGGACAACTGCTCAACACCTCCCGCCCGTTTCCCAAGCAGCGCGGCCATCAATCACCGCGATGCCGCACAAAGAGCCCACGTCCCTTCCCGGGTGGTGCGGTGCCCCCTCTACTCCACGTCCTCTGCATCATCTTCTTACAAAAAAATATAATATAATATAATATAATAAAATAAAATAAATAAAATAAAATAAAATAAAATAAAATAAAATAAAATAAAATAAAATAAAAAACCACGCTTAGGAAAAAAGAGCAGCATTTTACCCAATATGCTGTTGGGGGCTGGGCTATCATCCACCCCACCTCATCCTCAGGTCACCCCCTCTTCTCCGAGCACCAGAACCTTTCTGGAGACCTACAGCTCCCCGGTGACACTTCCAGCATGTGCCGTGTCACCAGGAGAGGCAGAGCCCCAGCGCCCCACCTCGGAGCTGGGGGCTCCCCCCACCAAGGGCTGCAACCTCAGCTCCCCGCACCCCCACACTGCAGGGGGGGAGCTGCGCCCATGCACTGCAACTGCGCCCAGCAGAACAGACAGGGAGAATACCGGGGTGGGAAACTGCAGCTAATTTGTTTTAAATCCACAGAAGTCTTAATCTTTTGGGACGTATTTTTACTTTACATATTTGTTAATGTGAAATGTTCCCGTTGCCAAATATGCTTAATATGCAAGCGGAAACCGATTCTGCTTTCACCTCCTTATTTTTCCTAAAACAACAATAAATCTGCTTTTGCATTACACAGATTTCCCTCGTACACCCATCCTTTAAAATGCCAGCTGAGAAAGTATAAGCACAAATGTCACCGGGAGGGTGGGATTTTCCTTTGTTGTAAAAAATGTTGTGTCAGAAAATTCCTGCGCTCTGCTTTTCTAAACAGATATTGTCGTGGCTTTGGAAGAAATAGTACAAAGCTTTTAACACGGGGCACATTTATTTCGAGTGTTAAATCTCAGCAACTGAAAGTGGCTCTTACAAACTTCATTTTAAAAGCAGACTAGACACGAGCTATTACAGCCCTGAAATTGAATAATTCATATTATTTGCAATCACTTAGGAAAGCTGCTGAATGCAAACTAATAAATATTTTGAAAAGTACAGAAACCTGTCCTTCAACAACAGGGGAAAAAGAGACACTCCGGCAGGAAAGAAGCAAAGCATCTCTGAGTCAAACAGACACATTCTGCTGCGTGGTGACACGAGTAAAGGATGGGTTTAAAGAGCATCTGTCCAGCACGGCCAAATAAAGGGTTCATAGGAAATCATCTCTGGATGGCTGTAAGCCCAACCTGACCGTGATGAGCCCAGGTTGTCCTCGAGGGGCTGCCCATGGACAAGAGGCACCCCCAGCAGGGCCCAGCCACCCACCACCCACTATGGGTTCGGATCTGCAGCCCTGTCCAAGGCACAAGGCTGTTTAGGGTCTGGAAGAAGCCCTGCCTAACACGCATTACTTCTATTACTGCATTTATCATCAGTCATATGATGGTAATAAAATTTGTAACTGTTTCACTTACACTAGTGCTGCGATTTACCTAGTCTAATAGACAATGCAAATGCTAAAAGGCACATATACATCTTCATTATATAAGCTGGTGCCTGAGTCATTTTCCTCCAGAGACAGTTTTATTCATTTTTATACAATTTGCCTACTGTACAGTGCAGATGGTTTCTATTAAGTAAAATATCTGTTTGCTTCCAAATTTTTAGTTTTCATGATTAAATTACTTCAAAATGATGGTACATTGTATTATCCTCTTTCATGACTTAATTTAGTTGCAACAGCGCAAGTATAAGCTCTAAAAACCCCGTTTCATCCACTTAGAAGGATGGGTATTTCGGCCACACGCTGAGAATTTCTTAGGTCTGGTTTACGCCCGCCGCAGCATTTTCCCGTCGGCCGCAGGCGTGCGGATTATTTACCGCGTGCACACCCTAACGGAGGGCTTAAACAAAAGCGTGGGACAATGCCACGGGAGGAGGAAGAAACCCAGCGAGCGGAGCCCATGGCTCGGCGGCGGGGCCGAAGCGGCAGCGGGGGTCTCCGAGCCCCCCGACAGCCGTGGCGGTGCTGCCCCCGGGTGGACGCGGGCCCACGCTGCACACCGCAGCCCCCCGACAGCCCCCCGGTGTCCGCCTGTCCAGCCGGGGGCTTCGAGCAGCTGGGGGGGTCCATTGGGGTGGCCACATGCTGTTGGCATCTCCCCTTTGCTCTTCTTTGATGATCCCCGGTGCCCCGCTCTGAGCGGACATCCAGAAGGGGAGGCCGAGGGGAGACCCCATCACCCCCGTCAGTCCCTGAAAGGAGGCTGCACGAGGAGGTGTCGGTCTCTTTTCTCAGGGGACAAGTGAAAGGGCACGAGGCAACAGCCTCGAGTTGCACCGGGGGAGATTTAGATTGGATATCAGGAAGAATTTCTTCATGGAAATGGTGGTTGGGCTTTGGGTGTCAAAGAGACATGTGGAGATGGTGCTTAAGGACCTGGCTTAGCGATAGACTTGTAGTGTTATGTGGCAGTAGGACTTGGTGATCTTAAGGGCCTTCTCCAACCCAAATGTTTCTGTAATTCTACAATTGTGGTCCCTCCCAAACCTCTCTGCTCCCCCGTTAGCCCAAAGAGTGGGTTTGGGTGCCCAACCAGCAGCCCCTGCCTTTGCACAGGGCTACCCCCCCTTACACTGAGCTCTCACATGGCCACATCCTGCCGGCGCATGGGTAAAGGGAATCACGGGGTCCTGCCACTCTGTGTAATATGAAAACCCCTTCTGGGACACAGATCTACCACAGCTGGCTGCTTTTTAAGTCCGTAACTGTTAGCAGGGGTGTAGGAGGTGGGTTGGGGGTTGTAGGGTGGGGAAAGGGGAGCGCCAGGCCCTGGCTGAGGTCTGATGCCTTAGTGCAGCCAAGCACACTGGCTTTGGGGGCAGCAGAAAACCTGCTGGGATGAAAGACTGGCACGAATAAATAAACAAAAACAAGCCACAGCATGTGTCTTAGCCAGTCCTTGATGCCAAATATGACCTAAAAACAAGCTAACAACACTTTCAGGCGTGCACAGAGCTCTAGTAAATGCCAGAAATGCTAGCAAGGCAAACTGGTAAGGGAATAAGTGATCCAATTTCATGATCTGCAATGGCAATAAAAGTTCCCTCCCAGGGACCGGAGGATAGAAGCAAATCCTAAACAAGTGGCAGCCCCAAGCTGAAACAGTTCTGGTGGCTCACACAAACAGTAGCATAAACCCTTCCTGTTCCCTGCCCAGCCCAAAAAGAAAGCTTGTCATGTCTTCCAGGATGTACAAATCTTCTGGAGGAAGATAAGAGGAAGAAACACACATCTGTAACAAGTCTCCACAACATCAAGTAAAAATCCATTATCAGTACAGATAATCTACTGGCAATGGCAACACATACTCATAAATCAGCCAAAGCAAAATATTACTTTCATATCCGTTTGAGATGTTCAGGGAAATAAGGATCTCATCTCTTTAACTGACACAAAAATTATCTGTTATATCAGAAAAGACAGATTTTGAATGTCAGCAAAAGCAGCAAGGATATCTATTATGTTCAGCTTGCCCACATCCTTTGTCCTTGATAGAGGCCAATGGAGAAAACCTTGTAGGAATGAATAGCAGCCTCTGCTGTGGTCAGAGTAGGGCACATAACAGACTTCACCAGAAAAGTTTCCTGGATGCCCACTCCACACCCCCAAACATCGTCTTGAAGGAGATGGGACGCTGAGAGCAGATCACTGGCTCAAAGCACCAACAGGGACCAGACTTACAGTGTATCACAGAAAAGCAAAACTGGAAGCCAAATACTACTCCTGTCTCCAGCCTGGCAGGAAAAATGCCAGGCGAAAATGTTCAGATGAGCCTGGGTAATGTAATCACACACATAGAGAGGAATGGAAAGCAACCACAAACACAGATTCCTGATACAGGTTGTAATCTTACAACTGTCTTATCTCTAAATTTAGAGATTTGTTGAAGATAGGAAGCAGGACATTAACATGTACAGCATGCTGGGTATCAGGGAAATGTAAGATGCTTGTTTTCCCATCTGCCATCTCTCAGCAGGGTAAAGAAATTCCTCCCACAACACATGAATGGCCTTCCATTTTACAGTTTCTCTATGGAAAGCAAATGAAAACTCTCAAACATTGGATTTATCAAAACCATCTTGAGCAGTCTTTCAAAAGCCACCCTTTCTGATAGTTGCACCAGCTGCACTTAGTGATGCCAAATAATTCCTTGATGGATATCCAGTGAGGTTCAAGATGTAACTGGAGCACCTGCAGTTCAAATCCGCAGGATGACTATATGTGGTTGATAACACAGAGAAATGTGGTCGCCAACAGAAACAACACCGCAAACGAATTACAGGTAAGCAATTCAAGTAAAGCCAACATTTTTTTTCAGAATTAAATCCCACAGTATAGAATGATAACCACAGTATAAAATCATTTCCTGGCTCTAACACACAACTTCATTCTCTGTCTACACTGGATCTCTGCAAGCATGATATCTGAAATATGTAACTGCAAAGCTGCTATCAGAAGGATGATGTCAAGCTTACAACCAACGTCCAACATGAACCACATCACTAAAGAGGAGCGGACTGTGCTGCAGCTGGATTCATATGCAGTTAGCAAGAAAAAAAAAATGTTGACCTCAAATTCTGAAGATGCTACTCAAAGTGTTTCATTTTTGAGCTTCTGTGCTCTTAAGGTATGACTCCATTAGCAATTTCATGCACTCCCAGGACAGGACAGAATTGCAATGCCTTTGAAGGTTTCTGGTCCCTAGAGTCAGCAGCAGTTTGAATTTTAAGTTCACCAGGAAGTTTTGAACTTACTGAAAAATGGATACTGCAGACTAAGTGGGATATACTGAGGTGCCAAAGCAAAAGTACTAAAGTAAATTAAGCATTGAAACAGCACTATAAAACAAACAGAAATGAAATCTTAGTATCTGGAGTTCTCAGAGAAACATCCAATAATTTCTTTAGGCAGAAGGAGGTGGAAGCGATACAGTACTTGAAAAGGTACACCGATTTTCAGCTACTAAGCAAAATAATGATGAACAGAAGACACGGTCCTATCAAAAAAAAAAAAAAAAAAAAAGTAGAGTGCAGAAGATGGCCACCACAGGGTCTCGGGTCTTTCAGCAGCCACACATCCCCGTACTCCCTGGGTGAGGGATAGCAAAGATACGAGACCTCTGAGTACAAAACTGACAGATGGTTCATCTGGAAGAGAAATATCATGTCTGTTCTGGAACCGATTTCTCTCTTGAATATAACATTAGAAAATAAACCATGATGGCAAAAGGGAATAGTGCTGTCAAACCTTCCAAAGGTGGGAAAGGCCAAAAAAGTCAACCACCCCATGATCCTCCTTGAGAGGAGAGAGAAGCTCATAGCATGCCAAAATCAGGGCAGAAATAACTTCTTACCCTGAAATACAGTGGGCTTCTGAGCAGCCTGAATTCAGAAAGACCGGAAGACAGAAAGGTAGTGTCCAATCAAGCTTTACATGAACCAGATATGGTCAAAACCAAAACTATCTCTCCTGTTCAGTTTGAAGGGCAGAGAAGAAAATAATTGGCCGTGGTAGTGGTATAAATAAGTCATATCAATGAAAACTCTTACAAACAGGAACGCTTTATACAAAGTTGCCTTTAGTGTTAATGTCATTTCTTCTGAAGTGTTTTTAATGCACGGTGATTGCTTGTACTTCAACAGAACAGGAAAGAGAAGGAGTGTTGGGATTTAATACCATTCATAACTGACCATGTCAGAGAGACAGTCTGTCTTCTAATGGAGGTGAGCACTTGTCCCAGAGGGCATTTTGTTACACAGAAACTATGCCATGATGTGCTATATCATGATGAAGATTTGAGGTAATAATGTATAAATTGGAATGCAAATGCAGTATTTCAGAAGTGGAGGAGAAAAACTGAAGAACAGAGGAAAAAGGGAAAACTATTCTCTTTGTGGGAGAAAAAAACAACTTTAAAAAATTTTAGTAGAGTACATGTGTTAAGTGCAGTGGTATATAATGACAAGCACCACTGCAAATGGCAAGTAAGTGAATTAATCCCCTGTTCAGCAAAATGTTTAAATCATCACCTTGACAGGACCATTCACATGCCTTTGGGATCAAGTTCTCAAAGGGAAATTAAGTCTTGATCTTAAAGCATTGGAGTGTGAGTCAAAAAAACATACTTTTCAGGCTCTGCTTCAACACAGGTTTCTTTGGGATTCTGAGCAAGTCACTTATGCACTCTGTACATCCATTACAGCCGTATAAAATAGTGCATCACTGCTGTGCTCAGGGATAAAAACTTATAAGCACTGAGATGGTCTCTCAGGAGATTTTTAAGGCGCCTTATATAAGGAGAGCCATTTTTGGTTGAGACTGCAATACAAATAAGAGTTGTTCGCAGGTATTCCCAAATCAAGGTCAGCAGACTAGGTCTGCTACCACATCCAGAAAAGTAAATATGCACCTTTGTTCATATCTCCTGATATAAATCTGTTTGATTTATATCCACTGCAATCAGAATTGTGACTTCAGCTTCAGACAGGTGGCCAGTCCAGCAAGCTTATTTCTGTACTGTGGCAGTAGTCTTTAAGCCTGATACTGGACTAACACTTCCAGCAGTAAAGGACTTGCCCTGTCTGCTGAATAACTCAGGTTTTAGTGAAATGGGTGGATCCATCCTGGCTGCAGGCCAGCTGAGAAGTAGAAAGATTTATGAAAACTCTCAGGAAAACGTTTCAAACAGCTGTAACAGAAAGGAAATCCATGCAACATCTGAATCACAGAATTATTACCCTGCCACTCCATACAGTATTGCCAGGGTCCCTCCAGCAACTACATTATTTAATAGACCATTTAATAGACTATTACGAATCCAGTCGTCTTCATTACAGCAAACAGGCAAAATGCACAGATAATGGAGCTGTTTTGTGGCTGGAACAACTGCTTGGAACAAAAGGTGAAATAACACACTGCGCAACAGAGAAGCCTCACAACTGGCAGAAGTAAGAGTGCATTATATGGGCTGAAAAACAAAATTTCGGATACTAAACAGCTTCGTTCTTAGGCTAGCTTAGACAGCAGGAAAAAATAAGTAAATCAGTTTGTATGAACGGGAGGGTGGAGGCATGTGGTGCTAATTACCTGATATGCATCACATTTTAAAGTGCTTGCACAGATGTTGACCATTTTTTAGGGTGAGTCAAGATACTGTCTGTTTCTTCAGGACAACTCCAACACCTGCAAACAATCAAGGTGGAGACGAGGTCCAGCATTTCACATCACTCTTGCTGCATGTGGTGATTTAATATTTGTAGGGTCATGATTCAATCCCGAAACTGAGTGTGGATGAGCCACGCTGTGCCTGATCCAAGGAGGTACTGGGCGCATGCAAGAGAGCAGAGAAAAGCATGTTCAGGAACATGCCAAGCGCTCAGCACATGACAGCACCAGCCCCTAAATCAGTCCCACCCGCAGCCCTGCTGAAGCATCACGGGCAGGGCCTGGTCTGGTGGATGGGGATTACTGCACGGAGCTAATGAACGTGGTGCTTAACCAAAACGCTGCGGTAAGGCTGGGGCAGTCAGGAACTGCTCTCCCGTGATGCAAAAACTTTTCAGATTAAAATATATATATATATATATATTTTCAAATGCTAAACTTGCAGCACTTTCCAAAGTGAGAATTGTAAAGAGTTGCTAGTTCAGAAAATATATACTAAAATAAAAATTTACAAAGAATAACACCCTTTTTCACAGTTTCCCAGCCACCTTGACTGCAGCAATGGCTTAGCAATTGGCCCCAACTGAGGAGCAGCTGTCCAAGAGCTTGCAGCTCAGTGCTGCAGGGCATTCCCTGCCTCCTGCTGGTCATAACACCAGGAAACAGATTTTTGAATCAGCAGCACTCTTCTCCATGACATCTGCCAGGGCTGCAATGGGGACAAGGTTCGGGGTTCCTGTAACCCCAGGAGGTGCTGGGTGTTTCTCCTCCTGTTAACTCCGTGCATGGCCAGCTCGGAGCCACAGCAGCAATTCCTCCTGATCCTAGTGTTCATGTGGCTGTACATCCCTTACAAGGATCCTGGGTATCTGCCACCAAAGGGCAGTGTTACTTCTTGACATGGCTTTTAATGAATTATTAATTGATTACAGTAAGCCACCCAAAATGTTTTCAGTTTTAGTACTTCATGAAACAAATTCAAGATAACTTTAGTATTTTCTATATTTTAATGAAGCAAAATTCAGGGAACTTATAAAGTTTTAGCTGTTCTTACAAGGCAGAGTAATGACATATATGAAGCTTACAGAAACCTCTCGCAGCATTCCTAAGCAAAGAAGAGGTCCCACTTAAAAGCAGAGCCATGCAGTATGTTTAATACTCTAACACAAATCAGGGAAATAAGTATTCCATATAGCCTCAAAAGGAGTCAGAAAAACCATACAGCTAACGTAACTTATTTTTCAGACCCAAGACAGCCAGGCATTTTAAGCCTGATCTCCCACACTCTTCACTTCTCAGGGTGCCTTGGGGCTGTGATGGGTGCAGGACCCATGCAGAGGTCCCAGGGCAGCACCCGTCAGGGATCCCACACATGGGCACAAAGAGGATTTGTTGTTGTTGTTGTTTTTAAAACAGTCTTTCAGAAGAGTTCCACGTGGTTCTGTATCGCTAGAAGAGAACTAGCCACAAATCTTGCTTTCCCACTCTCCGTGGTGTAAATTAAAACTCCTCTAGGACTGTTTACTGCAGAAAGACAACTCGTGGTAGTAACAAGCCATTTACAGCAGTGAACCCGAAATAAACAATTTGGACACTTTGATTCTCCACACACTTCAGCTTGAAAGGGAAGTAAAATAAGCATGTGGACTTGCAGCTCTGCCCATGTGCAAGCAATTTTAAAGACAATTAACCTTTCATTTATAAGACTAAAATATAGTGCTGTGTTGGAGCAATCTATCGCGCCTGTGCTTATATCCAGTAGCTCTCACTTCTGAAGATAACTTAGAGAAAAAGCAAATCCACTCTTTCAGAGCCCCTGCTGTGTCTTGAAACAAACAGGAATCTACTATTATTCACATTAAGCATGCTAATATAATCTGAACAGAAAATTGGATCACTAGGAAAAATAAATTCATATATGAAAATTTTACCAGAGCCATCATTAACACGGATCAGGATGTCTAATGTAAAGTGTGTGCTCCAGTGGTCTTAAATACAAGAAAAAGTATGTCCTGGTAAATTAGTTCTCTGGAGGCCAAAGTTGAGAACAGAATAAGAGCATATCTTCATTTTCAGCAAACATCAATTCTTTTTCATGGTAATATCATTAAACAATCCTGTCAGCGTGAAATTTCTCAGGGAGCGTTCCAGGACAAAAGTCCTTTTTCCTCCGGGATTTTTGTCATGCCAAGCAATCAATATTTTAGCAATGTTTCACCCATTTAAGTGCGAGCCCTGCCATAGCAGGCAGATGATAACGTGTTCATCTGTGCTCAGGGCATTTCCAGGGCGTGTTTTCGCTTGGTGCATCACCGCATTGTATGATATGTTTTAACATTTTCTTGGTCTCAAGAAGATAAAATCACTAAAGAGGTGCTGAAACTGAATATATAACACATGGGGAATTTTCCTTGGGACTGTGCTTAATTCTCCCTTCCTGCTGAAGATGGGCAGGGTGAGTTCATGGCAAACAGATCCACTGGAAGCGCAGGAAACCAGCGCTCCCAGCCAGACCTCGCTCCACCAAACCACCCAGGAAGGCATGTTCCCGTCTGGATATTAAATAAGGAAGCGGCCCTCTGTTTTGAATGAGCCCGACATCCACATTTTACTATGCTAGCCACATTAACTAGGTTTTGCTTTTTCTAATTTTGCAGTGTATCAAAACAGACACGAAATGTTCTAAATTACCAGTACAAAACTCTAACCCACTCTAGAGCCAACAACAAAGCCTCATAATTTCCTGGGAAAAGCACATTTTTTAGCAAACATGAGAACTCAGAAACTGCAAAATTTGTACCAGCATTTGCATCAGCATCCAGGGTGCAGGTGCTGGTGCACAGAGCATAAAGAAGAGGAGAAAATGGGAGGTTTTCTTGCTTTGCAGTTGAGATTCAGCCTTCACCAGTTGTGCAAGACTCCTCACCTCACAAAATAATTTCGAGAGGTGGGCTTTGAAAAAGAAAAACATTTAAATTAAAAGGTGTCACCACCTGCACGTAACTAAATGAACTTGCTTACCTCGCGGTGCCCAATAAACACTAAAACTTTGGCTTTTATTTGTCCCAGTTGTAATCCATGGAGTGCTACCATGTTTCTTTAACATCTGGGACTCATCTTATCTCTGCTAATGACTCACTGGTCTGCAGAAAAGGCATGCTGAGGCGCAGATGTGCAGTGTCACACTGGCTTAATGGCATGCAAAGGGAACAAATAAAAAGGTACGTGTTAACGATTACGGGGGTAAGTGCACGCGGTTCAAAAGGTGGAGGATTTACATTGCGAGTGGGGAGGCAGCCAGCAAAGTGCTGCAGTCAGGAGCAAGCAGGGCTGACTTCCTCACTTCAGCACGGTTATTAGGCTGGGGAATGGGCTTTGCCAGAGATGCACAGTGCAAGATCTTGACATCTTCTACCTCCTCCGTGCCAGCAGCCGCACGTTGCCGCTGCTCGTGCTGCACCCAGCTGTGGATACAGAGGAGACGGATATTTGTAAGACATATAAAGTTACGGTATGCAAAGACACATCAGTCAAATCCTATTTCAGCTAAAGAAAAGGGAGACTTTTTCAAAAGTGGTCCATTAATAGAAATGTGACTTTGCCCAAGACATGTATCTTTAAACCACACCGTTGAAGAAAAGCTATTTCAACAAGTACTTCTTTTATAATAAATACAAGGAGATTCGCAACCAGAAAGGAGATTGTATTTAGGAATAAATTTGTGTTAGGATTTTATTACTAATTCATTACATTCTTAATCTGAAAAATCCTGAAGCAGCACAACTACTTTAGAATTATCATTAATAATTACACTGATACTGAATTCTTTTATGCAAATAGTACAGTAGACTTAGAGATAGGACCCTTTGTAAACCTCCTGAGTGTTTGCAGGAAGTTTAATTCATTTCATATCTCCTCTAGTTTGCAAATGAGGTGTGAAACAATTGTCTGCTTCTGGAAGGTGTCAGCATTCAAGTGCCACGCAGAGTACATAGGCAGCTCCGTTAAGTTAATGGATTGGTATATACTGTCGTCCAATATATCCAGTGTCACGCAGCCATCGAGTGAGGTCATCCAGATACTATTAATTATTACAATTTATTGAGCGCTGACAGCGTGCCTGGCACCGTACGGCTGGCCTGTGTCACTTCGCAGTGAGGTCTCCGTCTGCTTGCTGTCCTGTGGGGAGAGGCGGCGAGGGGAACATCACCCGTGGGAAGGGGGCCAGGCATGGCCCCAGAGCCCAGGACCACGCTGGTGAGAAGGGGAACAGCTCGCTCCTGCCATCGGGAGCGCCTCTGCCTTCCCCAAGGAGGGCCGAGCTCCGGAGCACGTAACCATCAGGATGGCTGATTAACGAGATGCTGTAACCAGCCTCCCGGATACCTTTTGTTTATTTATTTATTTATTTTAAGGGAAGACATCTCGTTGCCAAATATTCCTGTGAAAGAAACAGCACAGTTTTGCTAAAGAGATTTCATTTGAATATGTTGTGTCTGAGCCTCATCCTGGAGTGTCTCAGCTTTTGCATCTCTCTCTGCTAATGAGTTTATCTCCCTGGGTAGTATGTGTCTGGTAAATTTTTCAAGAACTGATCATTAGCAATATTTTGTATATTTTATTTTCCTGTTTTCACTGTATATAGAGTTGTCATTTTTAATTCATTGCCCACTGGAATTTTATGAAGGAAAACTCACATTTTCTTAAAAATAATACGAGCACGTTGGTACAGATTTTAATAGAAACACGCTGTGCTGCGGGTGAAATTTTCTGATTCTACCGCAAGTGCACGAGAAATTGGGTGACACAACCAGAACTGCGCTGAGAAAGCACAACAGTTATAGAGACGAGAAATGTGCTTTTCCCATGCAGGAGGAATATTGCACCAACAGGTCAGAAAAGAGTCCTAAATCTTCCCTGTACATACCATGGCCACTGCAGTTTCTGAAGCACATCGATCCTTCTGGACTCTGCCACCAGATTAGAGAATTTGAGCTCAACAAATTGGGGATTTTCTTGGTGCAAAACCCTGAAAAATGCAAGTTTAATCCTGATTTATGGGGAAAAGAGTAACGTAATCTTCTTACATTATGGTATTTAAAAGCACATAGCAGAATTATCAAGTAGTTTAACCTAATTTAGCTTTTTTTCTATTAGATTTGCAAAACAAGACTAAATAAAATTAGTGAGTACTCGCATAATGCTTCTTTTCATAATGGCTCAAGGACGATTCTGGCAAAGAAAATTCCATGTTGTGATATGGTGTTATAATGTAATGCAGCGCTCACTGTTAATGCACTCTTACTTTTCAGTTTCCTATGCCACTGCACCAGAGCACTGCCGTTTTTCTCTATTTCATCATACAGGAATTATGTGTGATTTGCACTTTGCTGTGGTGTCTCCCAAGCTGCAGCTGAACCCCTGAAGTGCTGAAGGAGATCATCAGTACCACCTCGGTGAGCTTCCCGTTCAGCACAGCATGTCCTGGAAACAAAACCACATTTCCTCTCTTCTCAGCTGTCTTCACCCATTTTTTCCTGCAGAGAGATGCTAGGCTCTGTGGAAGCACAAAGCACTCCACCCCCAACACCTTCCCACAACACGCAAGACCAGAAAGACGTCCTGCTAATGAAGCCAGTGTCTATAAAGCTATACAGCGCAGAAGCTGGTGGGTCTCGGTCACTTCTTCCTCCTCCTGAACTGAACCTCATAACCACGAAGCTCAGATCAAGCAGCTCCTTTCTTGCAGCTACATTCACAGAGAGCAAAGCTACCTGCGCAGCCTTTAAAAATGACCTCAAAAGCACACTGATACGGGTTGCTTAGCTGCCACCACGGAATAGGAAAATCCCAGGTTCGGAGTTTAAAGCAGATTGTATAAACAGGGCTGTTTTCAACACACTTGAATTGGTATTTTAGAAACCATTTTTTCTTGCACTTTCGCACTGAGAGAGCACGCAGTCTGGTTTGGGATTTCACAGTCTGAAGCACTCCAGGAGTGCAATGCAAATCAGCCGTTATCACAGCCCATCCACGCACCTTCCCGATGTAAAGAATCCAGTTTTCACATCTCTGAATGTCTCGCAAACTAAAGAAAATCCACCAGAACATCGCGCAGAACACTTCTGAATTTCTACTTGAAATCACAGATGTCTTTGCTATGATGCTCATTGATCATGAGGCCAAGCATTTAAAACATCGCAACAAAACATACTGACAACTCCAGTGTCTCTCAAGGAACATACAGAGCAGAACAACGTGGACATTTTGCTGAAAACTGTGCATATTATATGACAGCATATTTATCTGTTTTTGTTCATCCTCTGAAAACGCGTTTTATTGTGACTAAAGAAGATGGATAGTCTGAATAAGCTATTGGGTAACGAAGCCCAGATAGCAGAGGACAAGGAAATATTTGACATCTTAGTGGTAATTTTTAATCAGAAGACCTGCACAGAAAAAAAGAAATGAATACATAATAAAATGATTCCACAAGAGAAAAATGTATGACTTCAGTCTTACCCATAACAGTACAAATGGATTTTGTCAGCTTGCAGTCTTACAAAGCTCGTTGATAGTAAATTAAATTTGGTCAGTTTATAAAGGTATTGCTTTCATGTTTCTCTCATAAGATCTTACATTCCTCCGAGGTTTGGAATCACCTTGCTTCTCCTAGCTTGTCTCCTGTCTTCTATTCTTCATTACACAACAGATGACCTATCAGATATTCTTCTTCTACTCCAACAGATTTCCCGTTGCCAACCTTCAATGAGAATAAAGCCTGCAAGCCTTTTTATCTTCATTCTGCTGCTGTTTCCATCGTGGTTTTTTTTTTTTTTTTTTTTTTTTTTTTTTTTTTTTTCCTAAAGATCGTTTGCCAGCACTGCTTTCTCGGTTTTACCCAGTGGAACAAGCAGTGTCTTCTGAACTGACAATTCTGACTTTTTGCTGCTTGTGATTTTTCTAAAGCATGACAACTACTTGCGTGAAGACATGGCAAACCTTTTCAGATAAGGAACTCAAAAAAAAAAAAAAAGAGAACAGCCTTTCAAAGAACAGTAGTGGTTACTGCAGAATGAAACAAGTCTCTTATGTATTAATTTAATTCAGTCATACCTTTTCCATGGCAAGAACAATTAGAATCATGTTGTGTTGTTTTTTTTTTTAACACATTGTATTAAATTATTTTTTTCTTTTTTCTAGAAAACATGCAATATTATACAAAATTCAAAATACTTTTTTTTTTTTCTAGCAACATACAAAAAAAAATCTGATATTTTTTATTCTGTATGAGAAATATAAATTGAAATAAGTAGAAATTGGATCACCTCCATTCTATTACAGGCAAAGGAAGGTCTGGGACATTATTTATTGAAGTATTACTCTCTGCGTGTATGGGATCTGCCACTTTGCAAATTAATTATTGGTCTATCAGTAGTCATAGGAGGGCAGAGATGGATGCCATGGTTGCTACTGGTTGTTGTTTATTCTTGGTAATTAAGCATTAAGGGGCTGACAGAGACCCAGCAGCATGTCCCAGCTTCCCATCAGGAGCAGGTGAAGCTGCAGAAGTTAAACGTGTCCATCCCCAGGCCCCAGGTGCCCCGGGTTTTCTCTGGCAGAACACGCTGGCTCCTGACTGCCCATGGGCTTAACGGAGGGGCAGCACCCAGGTAATGCAGAGGGGAATCATAGCAGAATATATTTGGGTTTTATAGTCCCTTAGCAAAATAGCTGGGAGTTGTCCCTCTCTTCCTCCCCACTACTTTTAAATAGAAAGGAATTGTCAACCCTCCACCCTTTCAGGGCTTGCAAGGTGTAGTGTCTATTTTTCAAAAGGCTGCCCGAACTATGAAGAACTAAGAGAAAATGACTGATTTCTGAAAGAAAGAAAAGGGTCCTTGAGTGCATGCCTAGGAACTGCTTCTTTAAAGCCCCTGGTGTGACTAACCTAGCAGTGTGAGTAACGAGGCGAGGCTGGGGAGGGAGCGGGGGCACCGAGGCAGCTAACAGCATGGCGCTGCCTAAGGCAACAGCTGGGTGCTGGGGTGCGACAAGGCAGGCTTACGGGCAGACGTGAAATAAATAAGCAGTTCTCGAGCCCACAGGTCAATACGGATGGTTGCATCAAGGCCCTGCTGTGCAGGCTGCAGCCTGGATCAGGAGGAAGAGGCTGTAGGGGGCTCGGACGATGCTGAGGCAGCGAGGGGTGCTGCCAGGGGAAGGCTTTCTCGGCTCTGCAGTTTGAGTTGTAAAAGAATTAGTGAGCACGGAGGCGGTGTTTGTTTTGCACAGCTCTCCGTACGGCTGACAGAAGTTAGAGGAAAAAAGGCTTCTTTTCAGAGTGAAAGGCATTGCCCGTGCCTTTATCTCTGCTCTTTGCTGGGAGTTTTCATCAATACCCCACCTGGGTGAAACGCTACGAAGACATATAGTACTGAGGACAGCTGCTGCTATAAATGCGGCTGGAGGAGGGTAAGTCAATAGATCCTTACCTACAGAAACAAAACTATTTTATCCCTCTTCCGTAATGGATTGGGAGAACAGCTATCAGGTTATATTATCTTATTGTAAATGTGAATGGAGGCAAATAGCCTTCTCCAGTGCTAAATTAAAAGGAGGACTGAATCAATATATGTGAGAAGATGAATCAAGTGTCCATTTCCTTGAACTGATAGCAAAAATAATGTGGTAATGCATGAGAAGCCCTACTCTAACATTGCTAGCGTGTAAGTATAGGGTTTTCACTCAGCGCCAGCAAGAGAATGGGGCTCTTCTGGCTTGGGAAGCCAAAAATGAGAGCTGATATAAAATGCATTGCCAAAAGAAACAAGCACTGTGAGTTCAACTGTTTACCAATAACTTTAGCTCGGCAGCAAATCTGTCAACTCATTTGTTTTTCTTGTCTGCCAGACTGGAAGCAGTGCAAAACAGATCCTTTAAAATCATTTATTATCATATCTGCTATTGTCTGTGCATGCTGGCAGCATCTCCACCATAAGTGATGGCCCTGTAACAATTCCAAACTGGCTTTAGGAGTTATTTTGAAAAACTAACAGGCAGCAATCAGTAATACATCACCTGCTATCTGCTGATGTGCCTCAGGCCAGGCAAAACAGTTTATAGGTGAGAGCATGCAATGTGACTCGATCACACCTTACCTCCTCACAGCGTATCTTTCTTCTTAATGCCACCAGCACCGCTCATTGCCTTAAATTTTGCAGAGAATTCAACTACAATTGCAAAACAGTGCCATTGCCACTGCCATTATGTTTTCAGCAGTACTGATTAATCTCACAAGCTTTCAAACAAATTAGCAAGTTCCTCACTGAGATAATGTGCAAGGGAAACAGAGGTAAAAGAGATGGTTATTGACATTATTAATGTATTGATTTTGGAATAAAGAGCCTCTTTTCTGTTTCCAGCCCTGTCACAGACTTTGGATGTGACCTTGAGCTTCTCACTTTCTTCATCTCATTTCCCTACCTGTACAATTGAGACAATAATTCCTCACCCTTCACCTTTGTGCTGCAATGGGCAACACAGATTATCTTTTGACAGCACATTAAAGAGCCTTTCCTGAGCACACTTAGGTATGATATAATACAGATATGACCTTTTCCTCCCACTGACAGTTTTCCTTAAAAAATAAACATTAAAAAAAAATCTATATGAATATGCTTAGTATTTCAAATAGCCTTACCGTATACTTGTACTATTGGTATCTGTAAAATAATCGTGCAATAACAGGTTGGGGGACCTCAAGAGAATGTCTAATTCTCACCGAGCAACAGTTTTAAGCTTTTATTCATAGGTGACAAAACTGCATAATACGTTTGCCATTGGTTAGTCTAAAACATAGCCCAGAACAGCTCAGGACAGGACTGTTCTGCAGTACACCAGCGAGAAGAACTCATTTTTCTGGGAAACTAAGGCCAGTTCTCTAATTCTGTCAACAATGCTCATCTTTGTTTCGGTCCTATTTCAGCAGCCTCTTCTCATCCTTTGATGAAATCCCTAGATCCATGGGCCTTTCTGGGAATTAGTGCTTCCCTTCAGTTATCACTTTCCTTCTTTGCCTGACTCTACTGACCACCCAACAATGGACCTTGACCTCTCCTGGCAGTGAGGCCAGTGGCTGAGTAGCCAACCCACATAGATGGTGCATTGTCCATTTTTACAGAAGGGACTCTCAGACCTGTCTCTTCAGTCACATTTTGCCTCCTTTCATTGAGCAATGCCTTTCACTCTCTCTTGACACCTCTTCTGCCATTCAAATTCTAATTTAAAGTAACTAAAATTGGACTCCTGATGTGTCCTCTTAAGACAATCTCCTTCCTGAATTCACTGTCAGCCCTGTTAATACTCTCATCACTCCTGTCATTCAGAACTGTAAATGAAGTGGCCATTAATGATGGCATCATATCCTCAACATTTTAGCCAATTAACAGTGACTAAAATGACAGAGATGTGAAGATAATGAGTACCTGTGCCACTGTTTGTAAATGTATCCGCCCTCAGCTAGAATTTCAATTTTTATCAGTGAAAAATATTATCTTAATATACCTATATAGAATATATATTGTACGTAGTATGGACGTGCTAAATCTAAAATCTGGAAATAAAGCCTGTTAACCGTTACAGGTTTTCTGTAACTTCTCTGAAAAATACATTAAATATTAGCAAGAAATGTTTAAAAGGGTCCCTGATTAGAAGAACTTTTTAATGGATGACTGATGAATAAATTGAATAGGATAATAAGATGAAACATGAAAGTTTATATGTTAGATCTGCACTTTTAGCAAAGTAATGCATTCACATTATCCCTACATATATCTAATTCTTTCACAGCCCTAGCAAGGTCTTACAGAGGAATTAATGTATTTTTTTAGAACAGTATTATGGGTGAGAATGAAACTCCTGTATATTCATACACCTTTTAGCAGCAGGGACCTGATGAAGGTCACGCGCGTGCTTCCACACTACCCAGTGAACACAGGTACTGCCCAACCGACACCTACAGGTATCAGTCCTGCTCAGCCCAGGCTCTCGGATGCAGACCCAGGTGGAGAGCTGAGCACCGCGCAGACAAAGCGTGTGTTCGTGCACCGCAGCATCTCAGCAGTCATCGTGTTTTTCCCCGATCCTTTACCGTGTGGTACTGTTAGGCAGAGAGGAGGAAAGAGGAACTAATAAATCAGCGAAGTGCAGGAGGGAGAATTATAGGCAATAGCAGATGAAAATGTAGCTCTTTCCTGAAAAAAAGGAGTTAGTGTAAGGACTAGCACAAAGGATGCAAGCCTCTGAAGTTCTCCGCATTCTTCCCATATGCAACAAAAGATGTGTTCCTAGAAATTAACACAGATAACAATCAAAAATTCTTGTGAACACATTATTTTTCTTTTAAATCACAGATATATCTCAGGTTTTATGCTTCCCTTCCTACTTGCTACAACAGTTTTTTAAACATAATAATTACTGACTTAGCCTGCCAGACTCTGTCATGTGGAGAGGCTACAAGGCCCTTCTCCTGCTGCAAGACTGTCGTCCTGCTGCATCTCTCACATGCCTTCTGGCTGTAGATGCTTTCAAGATCCCCCAAAGGCTTCTTCACTCTGTCAGAAAATAAGCGAGCATCTTGTTTCTGTGCAAGATGTTGTTTTCTAACTTTTTTTTCTTTTTTTTTTTTTTTGAATTTAAGGTCTGGAACAAAATAAGGCATTGTCTTGAAATGGAAAATCACACACTCTGCTGTCTGCCAGGTCTTGCAGCTGTTTGAGGAGCATCAAGTCAAGTCATCCTGGCTGAGCTGTGCTTTGGTTCAGAGAAGAGCGTTCAAAGTTCACAAGGGGCAGAGATTCCCCTGTGAAATCACTAATGGCAGGTTTGCAGAGTCTGTGTCAGTCCTGCGAAGATACTTAACGTAGATCAGACAAATTAAAGTCTTACACAAACTCAGCTGGCTCATTTAATTCAATGTAAATGCATCTTGAAACTCCAGATGATTCTAGGTGCTTGCAAGAAAAGAAAGTCTTCCTAGATAACACAAAGGAAAATTCAGGGTAGAGCCGAATAATCTTTTCCAATCAAAGACTCATTTGGGATTCCAGCAGTGTTGCCAGCACAAATGAAAGCAAGACTTGTCGTATTTCTTACCAAAAAAAAAAAGAGAGAGAGCACATATCCCAGCATTGTCTATTGCTAAATGATCGGGACTTTCATCTGGGCTGCAGGGACTCCAGTCAGTCCCTGTGATCGGCTTGATTCAGATGAAAAAGCATAAAGGTGATACTTCCTAGACCGAGCTGAATAATCTGACCACATTGGTATTCGTGAACTCTCACGCCCTGAGCATGAATTTCATCCTGAAAAGGAGACGTGTCTTCACGTAGAAGTTCTTATCAAAATTGGAAGTCCTGGCTGTTTTTGCAGGTGTGCATCTATCGAGGGAAAAAGAAAAGGGCAGTAACACAATTCCAGGCAGGGCAGTTCAAGGAGTTCTGCGTAAGGGTACAAAGCAGCTTGGATACATAACATTAGACAGATTAGCTGAAAGACATTTTGTCAGACTTCTCTAATTGGGTACTAATAGCACTGCAAACATAGTCCTGGCGACACCGCCTCAGCATCACCACATACAAGTACCAAGTGTTTTCTGAAAGTGGCAATTTTTTCACATAAAAGTGAGCAAGATACAGTGAGAATTCCAGTCACAGGCAGTGCAGCAGCTATGGCTGGACCACAGGGGAGGCTGTGCTGGGCTCTCGGGGGCACTCAGTGTCCCTCGGGGTTGAGTCCCCCCAAGCCAGAGCTCAGCTGGAGCCAGGCAGGGGCAGCAGCCACCCAACAGCCAGCACAAAGCCTCCTTCTCATCCTTCCATAAACCAAAAACATATATGCAGAAAAGCTCATCAAACTTGTGAAGAGCGCTTAAGTAAACAGCTTTAGAAACAATATTAGGTTTATCATTAAAAAAAAAAAAAATAAAAGAAAAGGGAACTATCTGCCCCAAGGCAATAGTGCACTGTGCCAGTAAGAGATCTGGCTTGCAGCCTTTTAGCAGCAACTTACTTTACACTTATTTGGGGTGAAATCTGTGTTAAAAGCAATGGCTTCACACCTTGACTCAGCCTCTCCTGCAGCAGCCCCCGTTGCTCATCTTCGTATCGTCCTTGCTCCTCTCAAACCCACGGTGTGTGTTTTGACACCGCAGTCACCTACATTCCCCCAGCACACTTCAGGAGCAGGAGGTGGGCAGGAGGAGGCCACCGTCCTCCCTCCTTGGCCCCCGGACCCCGAAGGCTCGTCCCCACATCTGGCTGGTGTGCTAAAGAAACCTTGTGCTTGTTGCATCGGGGCTGCTGCTGGTTGCTGCTATGCCCTGGAGTGGCTGTGATGTTGTAGAAGAGCAGCTGAGAGCAGCCCATAAATACACGCTTGCAGCTCATTCCATATCGAAGCACTTTGATTTACTTTGGAAATAAAGTATCTTCTGTTGCTCCATTCAAATGTTATATACAGATTTAATCACAAGCCCCATGATACTTGGTGTTTTTCACAAAGCTGTGCTTCTTGACATCTCAAATTTCTTTTTTTTTTTTTTCTTTAAGTACCCATAAGGTAAAAACCAAACAACAACAACAACAACCACAAGCAAAATACAGGGATGCCAATGACATTTTGCTTTTTAAATCTTATTCTTAAGCCAAATGACATGATCTGGGGAACTCACCTCAGTTCCTGAGTGCTTGGGATTGCTCGTGCACTACGAGACATGCTCTGTCGTTGGCATATAGCACATCACAAGGATTTGAATACCACGAGTGACTTGACAATGCTGTAACAAAAAGGAACGCAGTCTGCTGGGGGGTAAAACGAGGAGGAAAGGAACAGAAGCAAGCTCCTGGATTCAATTTAGGAGAAGAAAGCGGTCCCTTGAAAGCAGTAAGAGCTTAAGAAAAGGAGTAAGGAGAACAAGCTAAAAAAAAAAAAAAAAAAAGGAAAGGTTGAAACAAAGATTTGAAAGGGTCACACTTGTAAAAAGATGCTTATCTAAACCACCAAAGCTTTGTCAAGACTGAACTTCTGAACCTGCTGAGATATCAAATCCATCTTTCACTTCCCTGGACTCCGACCACATCCTCACACTTCCCCTCCGCGTTTCTAACCTTGCCTCCCCAGCTGCTCTCCAAGACATTTATCAGTCCCCGGGGAAGGGAGCTGTGACTCAGCTCGACCCCTGCTAGCAGGCCCCCAGGATTTAGCTCAGAGACCTTCAACAGCAGCACCGAGGTTGGGAAGCGCAGGAGGCACAGGGCTGGGGGCTGGAAGGCAGCAGCAGGAGCGAGGAGGCAGCAGGAGGGGAAGCAGGTGCAGCGGCGGGGCTACAACCTGCTCAGGCCTCCTCGACTGACTGTGAGCACTAGGTTCAGGAGAGCTTGCACTTACTGGCTCTGCTGATCCTAAAAACATACCACTTGTGTACATGTATATATATATTCCAAAACTATGTGGGGTAATTTATGAAAAAGTAAAAGTTTCCACATGTATGTATCATTGTGGATTATTTAGCAAATAAAGAGAGAAAAGCCATAGCAAATCTGCCTTTTTTTTTTTCATTTTTTTTTTTTTTTTCCAGAAGCACTTTTGGATGTGTTTCTCTTTGCTGGAGGGTCTCTAAACACCTTACCGAGCTTCCCTGGTGGCTTGGGGTCATTCATAGAGTATCCAACTTGAAAACCTTCTGATTTGCTTGAATACATTTCTTCTTCACAGGTATCAAAAGTTCTTAATCCTTGGAAACTGTACTGACAGCAGCCTATCATGCCATATCCCCTGACCTTGGATAATTGCTGACTTTCTTCATAAATACTTCATGAATGCTCACTTAAAATGGACCATACCTCCGAGCTCTCACTTTCAGACAGCCTCTTTCATTCAGCCACCAGGATTATAGTTTCTGAAAGCATTGTTGGTCGTCTTTTGCACTGAATCCCCTGAAAACTTCCTCTCCTTCACATCTTGTTTACATTTCCTAAACCTTATTTTTGGTGCTTCATACAGCGTGCCTTGGGACAAAGAAATACCTTCCAGAAGTACTTTTTAAGGGCACAATGTCCCTTTTGCTGCCGTGCTGATACACTTCTCGCTGCCCGCGTTAGCCAGGGAGCCTTGTTTGGGGGAATCCTTTGATTCCGTTTCCTGAAGTGTTTGCCAGCACTGACTGCATCACAGACAGCCTAATTGCAATTTGGCAGCCTCCTGCATCAGCAGAGGGAAGTTTGAGAGCAGGTGTAGGATCCTCCGGCTGCCGGGCACTGCTCTGGTGCCTCCTCGGTGACTCACGCATCTCCTGGCCGAGGTGCCACCAGCGGTGACACCTGGGGACAGGCGGCGAAGAACCAGGCTGACAGCAGCAGTCAGGGACAGACGGAGAGCAGCACAACACCGGTAGCATGAAGGATGTTCAAAGGATGAAATAACTGCAAAGTACCTCAAAAAGAGAAATGCGGAAGTAGCCTTTGTCTCTAAGTGGATGTAGCACTCAGAATGTGTTTGTTATTTTTAGCAGTTTTGTCTTTCTTAAATGTCTGGCCGTAGTCAAATTTGGTGGCCAAATTCAGCCCTGCTGTAATTAGCATATCATTTATCTATGAATTTCTTTCTCAGTATGCCATTCTTCCTGCCAAATGCCTATTCCTATTCCAGTAATCATAACCATGAAAAAAAAAAAATAGATTTATGTACCTCGTGGCAGTGTTTTTTCCCAAGGCAGATCTGCAACTTGAAGCACATTTCCCTTCTGTAACTGTGGCAATCACCACCCTTTTACATTTGGGAAAGATTGGGTCTGGACTGCCAAATTTGCAGGTCAAATCTACACCGATTAGAGAGAAACGGACAGTCGTATTTCCATCACAAAGCTAAGCCAGCAGCAGTCAGGTGGGTGAAACAAAACCAGGCTGGAACAACCGGAGCTGGGGAGAGACCGATCGAGCGCCAAAGGGCATCTTTGGGAACTGTCCCGCCAGCTTTGAAGCCTTGCTGGACCTTGCATCAGTGCCCAGGTGCACAAGGCACTCACCTGCCTTGCGGTAAGCTGTAGCTGGGCTCTGACACAACAACACAGTCAGCTCCTGAAAAGCGAGCGATGAATTATTACTGCGTCCTTCAGCAAAGGCATTACAGGAACAAAACACTGGGTACCAGACCGCCTGTAAATATGTCAAAAATCAGAGCAGACACAAAACTTAGGCGGCTGTGGTTTAAGTCTCTTCTCTGTCTTTCCTGGAGCCACAGCTACACCCCCCTGCAGACAAACACGGTGCAAGGCAGAAGGAAAAGACGCTGTGGAGCCCTCTGTGCTTCCAAAGGTATCTGGTTAAAACGTGGCCACATGACAGAACCAGGTTCAAGGTATAAAAACCCAAGGATTTAAAACTTTGCTCATATATATTCTTCAAGTGGTGTTTAATACTGCTTCTTTTGTTTGTTTTGACAATGGATCTTATCTTTTGGTAAGGGCTGTGTTCAGGACTATTATTACCCTATATAAAAGCCTCATAGTCTTTCTTTCCACTTGTTCAGCACACCAGAGTGGCATAGCAAATTTAATCGAAGAACGCAGCTCCAGGGAGAGCCTTTTGAGACTCTCCCCTTTTTCATAATGCTGTTATCTCCACTTCCTTGTGTTGGGGATGCATAAAAATCACAAAAAAGTCATTCTGAGTATATTCTTCCTGATAATTATTGTCAGACTCCGAGATAAGTACCCTACGTGATGTAATGTGTGTTAGAACCGGCTCTCTGAATGCAAATCCTGCAACTCTTATAGGCCCAGACAATGGTAGCCCTAAACACTAGGGCCTAGTATTTTGCCACAGACAAGAGAGAGCTTTGATTTTTTGTGTTTTGATAAGGCACAATCTGGGTGCCTTTATCTCAGCTGTTATATTTAAAGATGACATTCTAGCCTTGCAGCCTTGCCTATTGTTTTGACCCTGATTATCTCCAAATGTTGTTGTTTAGTCAAACTCACCAGTTTAATGAAAGGCCTGCTCCCAATTTAAGGAAAATTATTTAAATGCAGAGTATCCTATACACTGTGGTTTCGAAAAGAACTAGGTGGTTAATCAAAAGTTAATTGTATAATTCTCATGCAGATTAGGGCCTCTTGCAAATGAATCCCAGGTTGTGATTATTAAAAAAAGGGAAAGTGCTGGAGAAATGCACAAGGGTCTTCAGTCTGGTAAACAATCAGCTAAGGTTTAATTTGTGGTAAACAAAGTGCTGATACACTAGGGGTCTCCAAAGGAGACAAAAAGGTGAAAATAAATTAAAAAACAACATACAGATATGATCTTTTTGTTTTTAGGCATCTTTCAAAAACACCAGCTAAATGAATAAAAAGTAATCCATTAATATTTACTGGCAGCATCCTGGCAATATGCAAATGACAGCAGTTGTATAATTATGCTCCAACCCTCGGACAGGGATCTTGATCATGAAATGCCGCCACCATCTCCAATAAATACCTATGTGGTGCTCCCAAGTACAATAAATGGCTATAATGAACAGTTTGATTAATCGCAAACTGTTTCTCTATATGCCAATAAACAACCTTGGCAGAAAAGAGCAGAAGTGGTATGTTTAAAGCCTGTAAGTATGCTCTGACAGTATCTGAGCAAAGGAATAAACTAGTGATGCTTTCTATGCCAAATAATTATTACAAAGTTAAAAAAAAAAAAAAAAAAAAGAGTTGTTGAAGTCAATCTTTGAAGCCTATCATGCTGAAGTGGTGACAATTATATTGACCAAATTGGTTTTTTTACTAGTTAGAGCTATCTGTGATGAAAAGTAAGTGATGTGGGCACTTTTATGGGAAGGCCGTATGCGACTGCAAAGCCCACTGACGTGGCACTGTCAAGTGGGATAGGATAGTAAGAACCAGAACTGCTTGTCTGCCTGCCAAGAATTACTCTATTATTAGCTTATTTATTTACTGATGACAATATGCTTGGTCCTGTTCAAACCAGACCTCGGGAGCATCCCCAGACCAAGACACAAACCACCACGTAAGCCCTCATCCCAAGAGACAGATGTTTTTTGACTGGTCTTCAATTTAATACAGGGTCTCGTGGACAACTGTACAACTAACCCGAGCTCTCCAACACACCCTGAATCATATTTTTCCTCTGTTATGAAAAGAGTTATGCTTTAGCTTTCAATTAAGAACAGGATCCTCAGCCAGATGCTGCTGAATTAAGCAAAAACTTCAAATGTCTTCTTAGCTGGCCACACTCAAACAGAGTTTCCTAGAAAAGAAAAGGCTTATGTATATCTAGATAATTATATTTATATATGCACGGGCTCACAAACATAAATACTTACGCATCTCTGTCTATATATGTATATTTAGGTATGTATAAAACTAAAATAAACATTTTCAGATTTTCAGCAAGAAATAGCAATGCTATAGCAGCAGTCACAGTCAGATCCAGAATGACAGCATTAGCAGAACATGCAGAGGTTTTACCAGAATTTGGCACAGTTTCTGAATGCATGAAATTAAATATGGAAGCACGAAAGAAAAGCAGGGACTAACCACAAGAAACTATAATTCTACCTTCAGTAACAAAATGCTACCATTAAATACAGTTTCAAGAAGAAATAAATGCAAGACATTTCTAAATATTCAGGAATTTTAAAAAATATATAATAACCTGCAAAGTATGAGGATTTTACAGAAACCATTGCAATAATTTAAAGACTATTTATTTAAAAGATAATCACCAAAGATAGCAAGCCTTCTATAATTTGTGCTGCAGCCTTCATCTGGAGGTGAAGGGAATGTTATCTGACATTAATTAGTAATTAAGGCACACTTGTATTTGCCAGTAAATTGAAAAAGATTACTAAGAATCAAAAGAAAAATGTCTCTAAAGGGGGTTTTTATTTCCTTTTTTTTTTTTAATTATTTATTAACTGTATTATTCTTACTTACAGCATTTTATTTTGAATGGAAGGCAGGAATAATGTTGCCTTACAAATAAAAACCTGGAAATTATTAATTGCCCATTATTAGCTTTAAAAAAACATCAACTTTCACTTCGCTATATGTGCATCATCATAATTAAAATAATTTCCCAGGGAGCTGAAGTCTGCCTGGAAACATTTCGAAACTCCGCGGTGGCATTAATGCACGCAGCTGTAGGTGCTCCAGAAGTGCACTACGGTCAAATAACTCTGCAGCAGGAATCTGCTGCGCCAGGTCCTCTGGATGGAGCTGGTCTTGCGGTGACCTTTGCAACCACATCTGCAAGTCATCTGCCACCATCTGCCCCCGCATTATTGGCATGGTTTTGCCCTGCATTTGTAAGAGCAGAAGCAAATGACATTCCCTGAAAAAAGCAGGAAACCTGGAGCGTCTCGAGACACAGGGCCATACGGGCTCCTGGGGCAAACAGACGAGCAATACCCACTGCACACAGAGTTTGAGATTATTGTTTCTTTTAACAGAGGAACCCCAGAACATCAGAGACCTTTAAATAGCATTGCTTGGGGTGCAGGTAAGGTTAGCGTTGACTTTTCACATGTTTCAATCAGGTCTTCCCAGATACCTAATAAATCTTACATCAGAGAAAGACTTTTGAAACTAAATTGTTCAGTAATATGCATTTTCAATCAAAACACAAGGGAGACTTTAAAAATTTACTGAGCATAAATAAAATATTTGATCTTTCTGATTCTTATTTTCCAAACCCTTACAGACACTTCATACTAATATTGACATTAAACTTCAATATTGATGTAGGAATGATGAAACAGAACTGTGCAGTATAAATATTTTAATAGGATGCAGTGGGACGTTTCCACAAAAATAAGTGTTTTTCAAGGCATGCTCAGGCTCACTTCCCCACTAGCATGAAACACAAGTCCAGGGTGGCTACTCCCACACCTGATGAGGCAACCACAGCCCCGTGGTTGTACCCACAACCTGCAGGCAGGGAAGCATGGCAGTGACAGCAAAGTGCTCAGAACTGAGCAGGCTCTTACCTTGCTCTCAGTGTTGGTGGTCCCCACTGCTCCCTGGCTCCAGGCAAGTCTGCAGAGATGCTTAGAGAAGGCTGCAGACTTCTCCCCAGCCTCAGCATGGATGGCAAAGCCCAGGAGCAAACAAAACATGCCCCATGGATGCACCTCTCTGATGTGGTCCAGTCCCATGTACCTGGGGCTATGTCACTCATACTCCTCAGGCGAGTTGAGATATCTACAGAGTTATAATTCCTACTAAAACACATTAGTTGCCTGCTCAGCCTAGCGAGTAAAATCACAGTCTCCATGGCACGTTATTTTTTTCTTGAAAAGCATTGTGGTGTCATTTTCTTTTCTTTTCTTTTTTTTTTTTTAATGAAAATCCCCTTTTTACATTTAGTCATGTTCTCATTTCATTGTGGAGGAAAAAGCAAGGGATCTGCGCCAACATGAAAAAATAGAGTCTAATCTACTTTAAAAACAACAACAAAATTCAAATAATTAGAGCCAGGTTGCATGGGAATCATTACAGAAGTCAATATCCAGCACCAGGCAAGTTATCTACAAAGTACCAGATGGTCACTAGTAAAATAAAAGGATGTGAGAACTCAAATGCGATTTTTCAGGAAAAAAAAAAAAAAAAAAAAAAAAAAAAAAGATTGTGAATTTTCCTTGGGGGAAAACAAAACTAATCGAAATTACATTCTTCAATTTTGCCATGAGTTTGTTTTGGTAATCAATATCTAAACATAAAGGCTGGGTGGCAGGGTAAGCTCCTCTCACCTTTCACATGAGTAGAGAGGCCTAGCTGTGAGGTACTCATGCAGTGAATTCAAAGCAAGAATTCGTCAAAATACTTGTCTGAACAGGACATAGCATATGGAGTAAATAAGGAGAGAAGGGAGCACTCGTAAGACCTCTCCTGAGGTGCCTCCAAGCCAGCAGCATCCCTGGGCTACGTGCCATCTCTGTGTCCCCGCACAAAGGGCTGGGTGCTGGGGCCTGGCATGGTTTGTCCTCCTCGCACAGTGTGGCCTTCCTCAGCAAGGCAGGAGGGCCTTGCATCTTTGCAAAGGCGGGCAGACAATTCTCCAGTTTTCTCTTACGCAATTATTGCAAGTGAAGCTCAAGAAGTCACTTCCCCAATTAACCTTGGGTAACAAAATTAACTAAGAACAATTCTCACGCCCTCCTGAGAACTTGCTTTTCATGTCGTGCCTTTAGGCATCCTATGGCATCCAGCAAAAGTCTTCTTTCACTGAACGAATGGGACGTTGCCTTCTTTGCCAGCAACGGAAGCATGCCCTTGCAGTCGCTGTCAGAAAGTCTGACTAAAGTCTCCAAAAAACTGATTGCACCCACTGCAAATTAAGAAGAAAGCTTCTATCAGCATAAATATTTAGAGTTACGTATCAGACTGCCATTTCTACGGCATTCTTTTCAAAGTGGACTTTTAAGGTACAATAAGAAAGTAATGGAAGGTGGCAGAGCGGTTGCCAGCACAGTTATTCAGAGCACTTAAAGCAGAGGCATCTTGGCCTGCTGAGAGTCTTCTGCTTGGTATTGTTAGGCCTGTTCTGAAGTGATCGATATTTGCAGATATGCAGGCAAGCAGGCAACAAGCAGGCATGAGCTGCCTACTAAGGCAGAATTTAATTGCAAATGTGACAAGGAGAAAGGTCCCAGTCAGAGACAAGACAGCAACAAGCCATGACCACCCGAAGGGTTTCAGCAAACCTCCTGGGATCATTGGCTCTTCAGAGCCAAACAGCACAGACTTTTGGGAGCCCCTGGGCTGAGCTGCACGTGGGCCAGGACCTCTCCCTGCAAAGACACGTCCTAACCACAGGCTCAGACGCCCCAGCCTTGAGTTTAACCAAGGCACTTCCTTCTGCTTTACCCAAAAGGAGGCCCAAGACCAGTGATGTTCTTACACACAGGACGAACTCCTTACTTCATAGATTTTTTATTAATATTTTGAATAAGGCTGAAGAGAATAAAAGCTGAAATACAAGGAAAAAAAGGGCGGGGGGGGGACGGGGTGGATGAGAAAAAAAAAAATCAACTTGGAGCAAACTGACACTGATTTCCTTGAAGTCCATGAAATGAGGCATACTTAATCCAAGCATGTGCTAGGTTTGCAGCCCTGGGCCTAGGGCTGAAGTATGCCTCGGAGCATAGTGTATGGTAGGTGGCCAAAGTAAAGCTAAGTGTCATTTTTAATTCTCTGAAGCCCCTTTGTGATGTAGGGTTGAAGTCTTTTGCAATTTGTGAGTTCATAAACACATAAACATGATCAGTTTGGCATGAATTTGGGGTAGGTTTTTATTGTATCTAGATATCACTCTGAGCAGTCTGAAACAGCCAATAGTAATGTTATTTCAGCTAAAGAGTAACTGACCTGCCTGGTAATTAAGAACTGGACAAATTGAGGAATGCTAAGCACACTGCTCAATACCTATTTGGCTTATATGTAAAGGGTTCAGATAATTTTCATGATTTTATATTTATCTCAAGTTTTAAGGCACTGAGGTCACCTATGCAAATTCCCCTACTGTTAGCTTAAGTGCAGAAAATATGCAGAGGCATTAAACTGGTAATTTATATACTCTTCCATGAATCAGTCAAGGGCTGTTTCCATGCATGTCAAGACTGCAGAAAAAGAGGTTAGACAGCAAATATACATTAAAATTATAAAGCACTCAGTGATAAACATCTAGAAGACCCTGTTTTGACTTGTGCATTATTTCTGCCATCTATTAGATAACAGATCAGTATTTCTGCTATTGCAATGAAACTTGAAATACTTCTAAGCTCATACAAAATGAGTTCAGCCATACAGCTTCATGGATGTTACATTTGGTGTAACAACCTACAGAGAAGTCACTTTATTTTAAATGAATTAAAGATGAAAAGGGACTCCATGACATCACCCTGACATTTCTTAAGACGGCAAGAGCAAGCTGATGTCACACATATTCTAAGTAAATATGTTGAAATATATTAGCTAATATTTTTATCTGGACACCAATCAAATTAAGTCAACAAAAAACAAAATAGGTTGAAAGCAAACATTTCAATTTTTACACTCTTGAACAGGAAAGAACAAATTATTTATAACACTGCAGTTTTTATGTGCAGACAAGACCTTCTCTTTAGACTTTAGGAAAAAAAAAAAAAAAAAAAAAAAAAAAAAAAAAAAAAAAGTATTACAAGCAAGCTTCTTTTCAAGTCTGCACAAATCCAAATTTCATAGGTGTACAAGCCAACACACCCAGAGGGCCATGATTCATAATTCTATCTAGAAATGGGCTAAGTAGCACTTGTTCTAATGTGAACATTGCAAGAGGTTGGGAAAAATACCAGATGCCTTTTTTTGTTGTTGTTTTTGTTTTCACAGAGACAGACACTGTTTCTGTCTCTCATCCCGGTCCCACTGTGAATCACATAGACAAATACTGGCACTTCTCAAAATTGCATTTCACCCAAGCCTAAAAGGCAAATGGCAGTGACTTTGCAAACCTAGAGAGACTCATTCAGAAGAGTTTGAATCCCTGTCAAACAGCTTGCTGCAGCTTTAAATAATAAATAACATTTTCCACATTATTGACACATTTGTCATACAAACAAATGATGGGAGAGAGCAATGCCCATCTCTGTCTCCGTGAGCCTCAAGGCCCCCATCCCTCACCTGTTGCACAGCAGTGAGATTAAATGCCAAACCTGACACCAGGTGGAAAGCCCTTTTTATGGTTTTATCTCCTTTTTTAGTGTTGGCTTCACACCCAATTTTGTTTTCAAATATAAAGCATACTAGAGTCTTTACATTTTAGCAGGAATACCTGATACTTAGAAGAGATTACAGGAACAGCAAATGTGGCAGCTCAAGCTGAAGCACAACCATGATTACAGCCCTCCTAACTCAGGTGCTCTTAATTTTCTCAAATCCCTGTGGGGCTGAAATTTTCCATGTTTGCTCTCCGCCCAGAGGCAAACAGTTTGTTGTTGAAAGAGTCAACAGAACCTGTTTTGCTTTCCCTAAATGTTTAGGGAAAAGTTTTCTTTAGTCCTGCAATCCAGCAATGTTCACTTGCAGTTCAATGACAGACCATTTTTGCCCATTTCCAGGACATTAGTGTCTATGAGGAAAAAATGAAGTTTGAAGAAAAAAATGTTTGTAGGCTGGGAACTACAACTCTCAGAAATTTTTAGAAAGCTCATTTATATAATTGGATTTTTTTATTTATTTATTTTTCAGCTAGGATTTTTTTAGATCAAAGTTGTGAGCACTGGTTATTCAGAAATTCTCTTTAATTGTTGCTTATGGTAAAATACAAATACATAGGCTTTTAAAACAAAAATGAAGGAAGGAGAAGCATTACCATCCAGTTTATTACCACCCAATACCAGGCTACTGAGAAATATTGAGATCTTTTGGCAGAACGAAGCTCCCTTTGTATGACAGAAGGATGCCAGAATCAGTTTGGTGATGAAGATAATTCAATATCAGAATCAAGATCAGAATTAAAGTTCTTGGGCAACGTCAGATTTACTGAACTGGAGCATACCTCCCTGTGCCCAAGCTTCGCCACCTGAAGAATGGGTAAAATATTCTACCTTTCTCAATAGCAAAAAGAGAACAACTTTCTCATACTCTGTTGCCTAAGGGGCAAACATGGAAGAGGCAGGCAAATCCTTTCAGCCTGTAAGAGAAGTAAAGGCTTATTCCTCATCCTCAGAACAATACAGCTTAGCAGAAACAGTTTTGTAGATGCGGAAGTATATTTTATAAAAATAAGAATGAAGGTACGCACTGTTCCAAGTAAGCTCTTTGGCTTTGCTGTAAGGGGTGGCTAAGTGCTCTGAACATCTGCTTTCAAGTACTTATCTGTCCTTATCCACAGCTGCAATTTTTCACAAGGCAAGATCAGTCTTTATCGCCAACTGGATATACCACATTACATACAGTGAACTCAGTGCATTTTTCAGAGAATAACGTATAAACTAAAACCTTTTCTGCTCTGTAGTCACTAGGAAGCACATGATGGTTTTTTTTTTGTAGAAGTAAGGGCTTTGTATAACTGTCCTTATATTAAACTCCTTTATGACTGGTTGTTGGACAGCATCTCGCACGTCAGTGGGCTGCTGCTCTCCTCCCTGAGAAACAGTCGTGTCCAGATAGTTTCATTTGTAATGGTTAAGTAAAGAAGAAAGAAAGAAGACTTAAAAGGCAAAATAATATTGTCTTAAACTTTGCTAAAATCTTATTGTAGTAAGCCCTGCTGAACTGAATTTTATACTAAGACAGCATTATTAATATAGTCAACCACTTCTGAATTTATCTGAAAAAAAAAATAGTCTGCTTGTATTAACACAATTTTGTAACACTGTGAACTAAATGGAGAATAATTAAAAAAAAAAAAATAATTCTTTGAGAAAGGATTCTTTTTGTCACGGGCCAACAGCCACACATTACCATGATGCAGCTTGCTGCATTACTTGCAGTTGTTTTCCTCAAATACTTTCTGTGTTGATCTCCAGTACCAGCTTTTTGCACGGGACAGCAGGGGCTTGGGGCATATCTTTTCGCCCCATTGCAGACTTTTTCCTTAGTCTCCCATGCTACAGAAGTAATTCCACACGAGTGATGCTGAACATTGCTCTTGCCTTTGTAACATTCCAGTTCTCCCCAGTCATCCAGTGTATTTTAACTAGCTATGACGAATAACTGCTGGTGGTCTCTTGACACATAAACCAGATGTTTAGGAACAATAGAGCTGAAGGACGTAGCTTTGGTGCTGACTTGTTGGCAATGCCTAACACATTGCTCTTCTTGTCTTGCTTATCAGGATATATTACCAAGATGTCACTATATAACAGGGCATGAAGGCAGTACGTATGGAAGCAACTACATAGCATAATTTAATGACTGTAATTGTCCAAATTTCACAGCCATGCAGAAGAACAATGACGACAGCTTCACAGCAGAAATGTATTGTTTGAAGCTAGCTACCACTTTTATTCCATGTATGTCTTCAGTGTCCCAGATCTGCTCAGGTTTTGCTATTTTCTGAATAGTTCTTATCACCACCTGTGCCATATTTTGGGATAACAAAGTTTGTCTCCAGGTCTTATTCCTGCATTATGCACTGTAAGAATCCGAAACAAAACTTGCTTTCACATGCTAAGTTCAGACCAAACCACTGGACTATGCAGGCAGCAGACCTTGCACAGCTACCTAATCTGTATGCAGCAGTTCATGGCCACAACAGCTGTCCTGTGATCTTCAGGTAGCATGGAGTCTCTGCAGACTGGCTCCGCTTTCAGGTGTTTTTAAATGCCAATTGTCTCTAAAACAGTAGATATTAATCTGGAAGCTGCGCAGCCTTATTTTACATCACATTGACTGCAAGGTCTCTGACTTTGGCCAAATCAAATCTGATGGTTACCTGGCATAATTGAAAAAGTCAACATTTTCCAGATTTTCTGGGCATCCACGTCTGTGCAGAGGTTTATGAAAGCCTTCACTGCTATTGACAATGGTGTTTTGATTTAATACTGCAAAACTCACAAGTCAGACTGGGAGCCACAAAGTCGCTTTCTGGAGGAATCTTTACAAGCAGCCTCACTAACAAATGAACAAATGCTGATTTTTTTCTTCTGGCAAAGGCTTTCCATCAGTGGAATGTTATGAGATTCATGGGTGGCTGAAAAACAGATGATGTGTAATAGTATATGTTCAACAAAACATACGTTGTTCCTAGTGTTCTAAGGATTTTACTTCTAATTGTATATATACAATATACATACACACACAAAAAGTTTGAGCTTCACTGCACATAAATGCATGTTTAGAAGACGGCAGCAAACACTAGTCTATAGTACAGGCTCCCCATGAGACAAATATAGACTTACTTCATCTTTCAATTCTGGCATGCACTCGGATTTTATGGGTCTGGTACAAAGCCTGCTGAAAAATCACTCCATTGACTTCATATTGCTTTGAATTAAACTCATCTTGACCAAAAGCACCAACTTGTCATGTAGGTTGGCCCCTGGAAGTACATATTATTTTATCCATTAACCACAAAGAAATTAATTCCTAGTTATGTATAAAGTTCCATCTCTCTCTCCAAATTTTTCCTTTTGCTTACACATTTCTGCCATTGTGCTAGACACAGTATTTGGCACTAAGTTGAGGACCTTGGTATAGTCCTCAGTAAATTTAAGGGACTATACAACAGCAGATGAACGATCAGATGTCAGACCACTTCCTCTTTCGGCTCTGAAAGGCTGAGCATTTTGTGAGCAGCTGTATTGGCTCCGGTGAATGTTTTGTGAAGCTCTACAAATTAGATTGCTGTAATTCTACTGCTGAATGCCAGCAGAAGGACAAGTTGCTTCCCTTTTTTATTTATTTATTATTTATTATTTCTTCAACTACCCAGCCCACTCACCTATCTTAGTGCTCAGAGGCATTACTTGAGAAGAGGCAGTGATACCCTAGATTACCCCTAGGCGGTTCCCTAGCAGTGTCCAAGCATTACCGCAGGAATCTGGCCGTGTTTGTTCAGTTTTAATAGAAACCTAAACACTCAAATTTTTACTCCGTTTTTCTTTGAACATAATCCTGAAGCACCACTTTCCAGTAATTGCAAGGTCACAAACTATTACTACGACAACAAACAGTGTTCATCAAAATCTGTTAGTGTTTCGAATGGGATTGCTTGGGATGGGATTTTACTGGGATTGCTCAGAAAAATACCTAGTGAGGTTGAACTACATAGTATTTTCTTGAAACATCAGTAAACTATATAAGATTCAGGCCACATCTAACAGTTAATACATTAAGGTACCACAGACCCAAAACAGGCTAAGTTTCAGGCTTCATCTGGTAGAAATTAACATAAACCCACTAAAGTACATGGAACTGCACAATCACATTGTCTTATCTATTTTCAGCACCAATAAAACATGCACCTATGTGGCAACATTTCTGTGCACAACCCTACAGCATGTTTTTTTCTCCTCTGTTCCTCACAAAAATTTAATTCTACCTGCCTTACATCAATGTGTGTTTTATATTTTAGGATATCTAACGTGTTCTTCAAGACATCAGACAAGATCTTAGCAGGTTCACATAAATAGCAGCTTGGGCAGGACTTTTCAGGTTTAGCTATTCCCCTCCATTTGTCTTTTCCCTCCACAGTACCTTTTTACTCCAGATCATGCTTTATTTTCTGCCATCTTCAACCACTGGAGTGCTATATAACATTGTTTGGTTAGTTAGTGCCTGCTAGATATAACACAAAGATTCAAGACCTAAGGAGCAAGAAATCACAAAACAAACACAAAGCATTAAATGGCGATGCCAAAGTGTAGGGGGGCAGGAAGAACAGGGAGCTGACAAAACACGAGGATGGAAGCAACATTCCAGGGGGAGATGTTTCAGTTATGCTGAGGAAAGCACAGCCAGTGGTAAGTATGTCCTGTAAATGATCTCAGCCTTGACCCAGCTTTTGTCTCCCATTTCTTTCTGGGAAACACTTTGGAGATCATTCTCAAGGCCATGTGGCTCCAGTTTAGTAACCTTCTCTCTAAGCCATCACTACATGATTTACTTAGATGCAACACATAGGAACTGAAACCTCTCTAAATTCCCATAAGAGTACCTAGTTCTGAAGGTAGCACCTTTGACCAGTTCCTGACCAAGAAATGATATTGGATAGCTGTGAAGACTTTGAAATCTGGTCTAATTCTCATTTCGGTGAATGCGAAAACACTTTTTTATTTTATTTTATTTTATTTTATTTTATTTTATTTTATTTTATTTTATTTTATTTTTTTCCTGAAGTGCTTCTTGGAGGACAAAATAATTAAAACAATTTTTTTTAAAATGATATTTGGTTTTCACCCTCATTGAGGGCAAGTATTTTTGAATGTTTAAAGCAATGTAGTGCATAGATTTAAAGAAAAATGATCAAAAACTATATCCTGGGCATAAAAAGTACAATACTTCATTTTTGCTACTGCTTTTGAATAAGCACCAAAGTGCACCTCTCTGGAGATGTGTGCTCAATATGTGCTCAGAATCAATTTGTAGTATATTGCAGTGATGGACTGGACTGGAGCAGCTACAGTCTATTGTGTCAAAGTGTATTTTGGGCAGCCTTTAATCTGAAGAGCCACTCGAGTGTTGTGTAAGTAGGTGCGTTAAACTCATTACATTTTTGATAGAGTATAGTAAGTCCCTATTCACAACAGACACTTTCAAATTTGTGACTTGACTCTTTTTTTTTTTTTTTTAAATAATAAAGACCATAGTCTGCATCACTAGCTGACAATATTCAAGACCGTTGTATAGAATAAAGTAATTTAAAGTGACAGTGGTCCTCTGGAAGAACTCTGTAGCCTGAAAATACTGCGTGTGTCATCATGACTTCATTTATCCTTTGCATATTTATTTAAAAAAAATAAATACCATGGGTAAAAGGGGGGCATTTATATTTAGTTTAACAATTCATTATGCATTTGTACTTTCAAAGGTCAAATATTTGCAAATATTAGCAAGCAAGAAGCAATGCAGTGTGAATGAAAAATTTCTGTTGAAAGAGGGAAATGAGAGAACTTCAGTGACTTGCCCCATCTTCACCGTGGCTTCCATGACAGCAGCTGATGTCTACTTACTCTTTTGCTCCTCAGAGGAGGGCTGCTTTTTGCCAGGATTACACTCTGCACAAGTCCTAAAACGAAAAATGAAAATGAAATGAAGAAAGCGTTCACTTGCCCACCCTGAAAAAAATACCTCTTTCCTCGTACTTTGCCAGAGTTATTATGCTGTTCACAGAACTTACTCTTTTTCTAAAAGATCCTTTGCCCGAGGAACACAAATAGATCAGGCTCTTTATGAATACCATACCCACTGTGACTGTAGCTGATAGTCTTCAACCATTATTGACTTCTAAAAGCAAGGCTAGGGAGGGGACACTGCAACTATCATTCAATCCCTTGTTGCCGAAATAAAAACCCACTAGCAGAAATTCCATTTAGCCGGGATAAAAGATAGATAGCAGAAACTGTATTAGCAGCCCCATTCAGCTGCAGCTCTGGGTTTTCTCTTTCTCTGAACTCTGACCTATTCTGAACCGTAGACAAGGCTCGTGGCACTTCCCCAGAGAAAGGAACACATCTCCGCAGAAGAACTTCTCATCCAGGCTTTGACCTGGATGAGCCAGACTTGGAGCCAGGCTCTGAGGGTGCCTGGCTGGGAGGTGCAGCTCTCAGCTTTCTCCCAAAAGTGGTCCTGAAAGAAAACCCTGCCAAGAATAAGCAAACTGATGGATTATATGAGCAAATTCCATGCCTCTCGAACAAGTACACACCCAAACTTCACCAGTGTTACTCATAAAAGCTGGAGATGCTTGTGAAAATAAATTAAGATAAGCTTGGGTCCACTTGAATCAAAGGTCAGGAAAGACCCTATGCAATGAAAATATCGTAAAGGAGAAAAAAAAATATATAAAAGAGGTAATAACAAGGACATGAATAGGCTTAGGACATTACAAACTACTAATTTTTTAATGCTTTCCCTCTTTTGCTGGGCATCTCAGAGGAAGCAGGGCATGAGACACTTTGCAATATATCTCTGCATAAAGAGAGGTGAGATGGCAGCACACTGTGCTGGTAGCAGTGATTAAAAAAATTACCTAGCAATATGCTTGCAACATACAGAAATCTCAAATGTAAATTTGTGTGTGAACCTAGAGCCTCTGGGTGACAGACAAAGATGATTTACAGCCCGACAGAAATTTATATGACAGATATACAATATAAAGATATTAGATACAGCCACACTAGGCTCAGAAAAAGATAAGATGGCTACAGAGATTATAAGCGGTTAAGAATTATTGATACCCCTTTAGTAAATGGATAAACCTTCAAACCACATGATTAATTTCTTCACCACTTAAGTTCTAAGGAAGGGAGCCCCACCATATGGATGTCCTACGTCTTGGCTCTCTGTTCCTTCTCTCTCCTGAATTTGCTCTGGCAAAGACTCAGGCTAAGGCTTCTACAAGTGAAGTACAGGGTATAACACTGGTCTGTAGGTCTTTAACAGGAATTTGGGAAAGTATGACAGGATCAGTTGATAGCCCAAGAAATCCGACACTTTTAGAATCAATAATGTGTGTCCTGAGCTGGGTTATCAAAATGATGTGGCCGGAATCCTGCCTGAGCCTCCCAGTGGTCCTGGAGCTGATGAGAAAATAGGAAAGGAGACCTAAAGCAGTGCCAGGGCCTGAGACAGGGAAACGGCGCTTGGCAGCAGTCCTGGACTTGCCTCCTCCTGGGATCAGATCTGCTGGCACTTGTACCGGGAAGTGATGAGCAAAAGTTTCTGCTTGTGCAGTATTTCAGGATGGGGATTAAGAAACCGTTCTGCAGGCAGGACTTACTAAGGGGTGTTATCGAGAGCCAGAAAGCAGAGTGTTTTAGGTTGAATTAAAAAGAACAAATATGCCAAGTTCACAGACTAATTGCATTCTAGCATCTAGGAAAACATAAATTAGTTTATATCAAGGCAATTTTATTAAAAAGGATAGGATCTGTAGTGTACCCCAGCTGGTCCTCCCTCAGGTAACTGCACAATTTTCTTCTCCTGGTGGAGCTGGGGGTGATGTAGTTTGGCCCCTCTATGCTCTAGGGCCCAAGGTGCACAGGCCAACCCTGTTCTTGGATCTCAGTCTCCCCCCTCAGCTGGAATCATGAGAGAGCAGGTAAACTTCACCAGTCTGGACACACAGCTTGCAAAAGGCATGCAGATGTGTCAGGACGAGATGGCCTTGGTTTTGTGAAGAATTATTGTGAGGTGTTTTCAGGAAGATAATGTACCCCAGAGACACTTCCTTGTGTTCCCCATGTTGTGCAAGGCAGCTGGAAACTAGCTTTCTGACTGAAGGCTCTGCATTGCTCTGACTGTTCCCCTACTTGCTCGTGACACTGCAAAACATGCTTTGACCCTTAAAAGTCAAAATATTTCCAAAACCAACCAGATTAAGTAAATCTGAAGAGTTGAAAATGAGTCCAGACAAATCCTGTCTCTCCAACTTCTTTGCAAACTGATTGTTAGTACCCTACTAAGGCTGATACCTATTTAAAATAGCACTCTTTGCTCTTTGTCGGTCTCTTTCATATGATATTTAGTTCTCTTTCTCTCTGGGAATATTTCTAAATACCTAAATATTCCTGCTCAGACTAAATGTCTAAATATTTCCTAGTGCATTTAAATCCCACTTTACCATTCACTATAGAAGGAAAGTGCAAGAAAGTGCATTCTCTTCAGAGCAGAGGGAAATCTTGTCAACTCTTCCCATACTACAGGTGAAGAAAAAAAGAAACGTGGTCAACCTCCTCCCCAGGCCGGGTGAATTGTGCTGAACAGAATCACTGAAGATAACCCGAGACACGATGGCACTTGAGATACAAGCAGTTTGCAAATGTTTGATGGGTGGTCATCAGAACAGCTCAGTGTTGGAAGGACTGGTGGAAAGACCAATGCCTGCTCACCTGGAGAAGACAAACAAGGGCTCCCAGTGTGTCTTACCTGGTTACTTACCAAAAAAAAAAAAAAAAACACCAAACCCTTCATCCAAACCTGAGAGAGTACATAAGAATATCCAATTGGATTAAGGAAATATTATAATATTATAATATTAAGGAAAAAGGCAAAAAGAAACTCTTTGTTGGAGGTAAATCAAGAATTTTTGAGGAGTTACAAGCCAAAACTTCAACATTTAAAGTTGAACACTGTTCCCCATTTAGGAATGTTATGATTTTCCATCCATTTTCTGAAGAAAAAATAAAAAAACAAAACAAAACAAAAAAAAACACTGGATATTGATGACAAAGGGTACGTCTATGTAAACCTTAATATGAAAAAGGGAACACATTTTGTTTGAACATTACAGCTGCTGGCATCTGCTCAGCTGCTTATTAATTTTTAACCATGCCTCTCTCTATGCCACATTCAGCCCACTTTCGTTTCAATGAAACCGACGGTGTTACCCCAGGGGTGGGTTTACCCCACTGCCATGTGCTGCGTGGTGGCCTCTGGTGACCAAATTAGCACCTTCCAGCTTCCAAGAAGGTGAGCAAAAGCCCTTTAAAGCTTGGTAGAAAAAAAAATCCCGCCAAATAGTAAAATTTGGCCATCATTATTGCTGACAGTGCTTTTCTTTTGAAAAGCAAACTTTGTTGTCAGCTAACTTGGGTTTCCAAAATTAGGTACATTTCTATTTTGAAATCTGTTAAACTACAGAGATCTCTCCTTTGGTTTTCAGTCTGGGTTGACACACGGGTATTATTACTGTTAGTAATTATTTATGTTCATAACAAAATCTGACTTACATTTCTGTCACTTTCTTTCCTATCAAAATTCAAACCAATTTTCTACAGAAGTTGACACAACTTTGGTACTGTCAAACTTTACCTAATGTGTCATAAATAGCATGGAAACAATAAGGCTCAAAGTATCAATGGGATATATGAAATATTCAACAAAAAGATCAGAAAACCTATTTCTAGATGCAGAAACTTCGTGGTTCTGGTTTTCTGAATATGGGGAACAATTTGTTGTTGTTGTTGTTGTTTTATTTTTGTTTGTTTGTTTGATAACATGTACAGGTGACGTGTGCAAGGCAGAATTACATGGGAGGAAACTATTAGAATTGTGCTGGGACTAATGGACTGACGGGTCGCTGCCAATTTTTATCCCATGATGCTAAATTAACAGGACTAAAAAAAATCTGCTATAAAATGGGAGATTAGGAGAGAGAAAGGAAAGTGCAGGAGATAAAATGTACCTGTTGTTTGTAGGCTGATCCCAGTGAGACAAGGATTTCAGAATAATGGAAAGGAACTATAAATACTTGGCAATTTCTAATCTATTTTGATGTTACTAGTGTGTGAGTGCCTGCAACAACAAAGGACTTATTGGACAAAAGAGAAAGGTGAGAGAGTCTAAGAAGAATCATATTTTACAATTTTGTAAGAAGATTAAAAATATTGTAACAAATACCTCATTCACATTTAATTGTACCATCTTTTCTAAAGCCAAATCTACTGCAAATTCTCTTATACTTGTATCCATATAGTTCATAGTGAATCCTTGAAAAGTTTTTTCTCCTGTTGCAGTCTCTTTTATAAATACACATCTGGGAAGAAGAGAGTTTTTTTTTTTTAATTATTTTTTTCTTTTTTTTCTCTTTGTTTGTTTTTTTGCTTCTAGCTGACGCAGCTACAGGCTCAATTAATTGTAAGAGGAAGTCGGCTTCACATACTATCTATATAAATCACACATTTAAGTACGTGTATTTTTAATAAGTGTTCCTTAAGAGCACAGATGCTCAATGTTTCAAAAGCAAAACTATTAAAATTTTGATTCTATTTCGACCTAGACTTAGTATCTGCTTCGCTGAGTGATGGGTGTCTCTTGACATCAAGTACACGTGAAGCTAAAGGAAAAATTGTCAGGAGAACAGTAATAAAATCTAAAGAAATGGTTCCAGAGTAATGTTTCTTTCTGCATATGTTTTTCTATCACTCCAACAATACCTCAAACAAATCAGAAAGCTTGTTTGAGTTTTTTCACTAATAATCTTTGATTTTATTACTTCTGTAACTTTGGACTTTGATTTTAATTGTTTGATCTTACTAGTAGTTTCTAAAAGGACAGCTTTATGTATGCTTATGGTATATTCAAATATAATTAAACTGCTAATGGTCAGGTATTTACAAAACCACTTGCAGGAGACAATATAAATCAACTGCTGATGCCAGAAAATAACCTGAAGCAGGAAAAAGATGGGTCTTGGTACATGAAGGTTACTAGAGAGATTAGTCTAGGAACAGCAGTTTAAGTAATCTAATGCTACACTTTCCAAGATTTTTCCCTAGGAAAAGAACAAGACCTATTTCTTTTACTTCTCATTTACGTTTTCAGTCTTCTTCATAGACAAATATTTACTTACCTGTCTTAAAAAGATTTCATTCTGAAAAGGCATTTGTGAAAACCATTCAAATTAATTCATGCCTCTGTATAAAAATCAAATAAATGTTTCAATTCTGGGCAACCAGTTAAGCTCCAAACCAGAGATGGCAAGGTGCTGAGCATTCAACTGTCCCTGACTTCGTTGGGTAGTAAAGGTGTCCAGAAACTTGCTCTTGCAACCACAAACCTTTTGTCTGCGTAGTAAAGCACCTATTAATTAAGTACATGACAGTTCATAATTCTACTTTAGAGAATTGGGAAAACAGCATTGTTTGTACTGATAACATGCAAAACCACTTCTTTAGCAGCTCTTTTCTACCACTACTGTACCTTTTTCAAACAGCAACGCATTGATATTTGGTCATGAGTAATAATTCAGTTGCCCTGATGCCAGAGTACATTACACACGCAAATACACCTTGTGAGAAGGCACCAGAAAATAAACTTCCCCTTTGCATTCTTCAGCTTTGCATGCTAATTGTCACGCTCCTACAGCTGAGAAATTACTTCAGCCATTGCAGTGCTGGAAACGCTCTTCCATGCTGTTTTGCCAGCACACTTCAGTCCTGCCCTTCTGCATCCCTGTTATTCCAGCCTTTGCCCTCTCTTGAGCAGACGCTGCCAATTGTGTTAAATTGGGTAGTGGTTTTGGAATTGAACAAATTGGGACTAGAAAAAGACCCCAAGCTCATTTTCAATTTTGTTCTGAGCTCCTATTTGAACTCAAGTAGTTAGGAAAGCAATAAATAGGCCAGGGCCATAGGGGAACAGCACTTGATGTACATTTGGGTCAGGGGCTACCACTAGGATTTCTTTAGAAATACAGATGATATTATATTAAAAAAAAAAAAAAAATCAAACCACAAAAAGTTTTGTATGGAATATTTTGGCTAGTTACAGACACACTACTTCCATAGATACTACAATAGCAGCAAAACCTCAAATGAGGTAAGAAAAATATTTAGAACAAGGTTTATTTTACCCAGTTATCTACACATAGTAAAGTTAGCTTCCCAGGTGTCTCATCTTCCATTTCAAAATTGTTATTCTATACTGTTTACAAATAATTACTATGAAAATACAATAATTATGGAGACCTTATGTTTAAATCTGTTTTTAATAAAATCTGTAGTTTAGTCTGTAATAAATCAATAACAGCTTAATAGCAAAATTTTAGTTTCCACTATTATTATATAGATCTTTAAACTATATGCATGATTCTATTATCCAAGGTTCTTATAGTTGCATAATTAATCAAGCACACAGATCTGTCTGCACTTTTTTTTTGTTCTCCTGCCTTGTTTTTTTGGTGCTTAAAAAGGGACATGGTGATGGAAAATAATAGGTTGCTTATTTTTAATGGAGACTTTATTATACTTGTTTGGAGTTTGGTGGGCTGGTAGCTCAAGCTTGCTATACTTTTCTAATGCAGAGCCTGTTCAGGATTTACATTAGAATGGGCAAGCTTGTGCTTAGAATGGAAGGTGATTAAGTTCACAATGCAAACACCCTCCCTGGACACTGGACACACAGTGAAGTGTTTAGCTCACAGTGTGGCAATTTACTGGATTTGCCGCCCACAGAAATTTCCTCGTGAGATTTTCATAAACAGAATTAAAAATATAACTTTAATATCTTCAGCTGAAAATTTTGGAGCATCAAGATCAACTCTCAGTGTTACAATTGCAGACATATCCAGGTTATCACATGGGACAATGTGCTACATGAACTGATGCTAGGAATTCTAGATGTGGGGTGATCCAAAGAATGGGACTTCTGTTTTAATTGTATCTTGGCAGAGATATTATAATCTCATTATTTTATAGGGCTCTGCTTGCTTCTTTTTAAGGCACTTTTAAGGATATGCATAATTAACAGCACACCAATTCTTTCATGTTCATTATTGTCATTACTTTTGAAGTAATGAAGGGGATATTTTACAATTCATACAAATAGTTTTGATCAATGCAAACAACAAGCAGTTGTGGTTTACCTCACATTCATTCAGATTTGGACAATGTTTATTAGTGTTAATTTCTGAGTGAAAGAAAACAATGAAATAGTTCTTTTAATTTAATGAATTATTCAAAGAAATGACCAAAGAATACATATATATATATATATATATTCATATATATACCATGAAACACCCACCTTTGCTGGTATGGAGATAACGCCCTTTAGGGACACCCTGGTATATTTCACTAACCCTAAATTTACTTCCAGGAAGAATAAAATCCACAAAAAGTCTTCAAATTGTTTACAAAATTGCCAGAGTGGTATGAATAGTAATTGGAGGTGTTTATTCTCATTTTCTTTGCGATCCAGTTTCTATCACTTTAGCAGTCAGAAGTTTGCAGCCCTTTCAATGATACAGAATATGTTCACTGGATTAGAAGGAAATTAGAAAAACAGTCCAGGAAATAGGGATTATAAAGCTTAGAGCTATAATATTGAACCTTCCAAGAGCAGAACGGTTGGTTTAAAAAACGTAACTTTTACCAATGATATGATACATGCTGGATTGCGTGAAGGTTTGCCACTTTGGCACAAAAGAAGAAAGTTATCTTATAACAGTAATAAGGGTACAGGAGCAAAATACTCCAGTCAGTTCACACCACTAACCATAAATATCTGAATAAATATCACGAACCTTAAAATAAATCTAAGAAGTTGTCTGTTGAGGAATTGGCTAAGCTCTCTTCAAAAGGGGACACAGATTTAGAACAGCCTGTTTGTATCTGTCTCAATATTATTTGTTGGTATCCAAAAAAGACAAAAGGGATTCTGAAAAAAAAAATAAAGATCTCTTGTCCATACAGTGCCAACTCCTGAGGCAGATTGCTGTGTTGGTCTTAGACCTGTGTACAACCCTTTTATCTAAATAGAAATAATATTCATTACATTAAATGTAGAAGAGCACTAGGTTATAACATCCAGAATGTCTACTTACTGAAAGGTTTTTCATTCATGCTTATCACAGTGAAACAAGACTTCATAAAGTTATTACGTTACTTTTCGGTAAGAAGAGCATATAAACAGAAATATTTGACCTGGTTCTGGTAGGTCCTGAATGCCATGTAGATGTAAAAGAAAGCATCTAGTGAATATGAAAATATCTCACTACTTGGTAATTAGTTATTATATGTCACCTCCAGGTTTATGTCACTTGACTTCCACCAGCCGTACACACCACCACAGCCCTCTCATAATCTCATCTTCAACTAAGGTGAGAAAACTGGAGGCTGGGGTAAGACAGACATCAAAAGTGAATCTGATCTACAACAGCTCTGGCGCTGTTTTCATGCTTTGCCACGATGGTGAATGAGGCAAGGAAACCCTTCCCTGTGCGTGATAACATCGGGCAAGGCCAACAAAGCTGCAGTTCCAACTTGCAAGAAGTTTTGGCCGGGACTGGTAGCCAGTACACTGCACACTCTGCACGATGCAGAGGTAGCACAGCCCCCAGTTTGGTAACTTCTTCCTAGTGATGACCAGCAAGCAGCATGGCAGTGGAGAAACACCTGTAATGAGATCTGCTGTACAATTCATTTGTAATTAATACAATACAATACAATAAAACATAATAAAACATAATAAAACATAATAAAATAAAATAAAATAAAATAAAATAAAATAAAATAAAATAAAAAATAGAATAGTAGAACTAAAATACAATAGAAATTACACATGATAGAAATGAAATAGAAAGTTATGGAAATAAAGTTACTGGTTAAAGCAGAAATAGTTTGGAAGATCACACCTTCAGACAATCAAGAGCAAACAGGATGCATTAAAATCTTTAGAAAAGTACTCTTCCAGATCTAATAACAGTGCAGAAACTTTTGGAGGAGATAAGGAGAAATGATGACTTTTCTAAGTCTTGCTACAGCTGTTTTCTGCTCCTCTGCATATGGAATAAACGAACCTCTTCGTTTTCACTTAATCATCTTTTCATTCTTTAATTTAAGCTTCAGTGTCAGCCAATTAAAAAAATGATAAAAATTCATAACTGCTAATCAATCTATCTTTTTTTGAACATGGACATATATTTGTTTGAAACGAATTTACTTGAAATCAGGTTATGTGACTGTAAACACTAAAACTGCATCTGTAACTGGCCTGTTCTCAATGCAGTTGAGTGATTGATGCCACGTCAGAATTCAAATGAATTAAATAATTTCAGTTTAACAAATCATTGCCCAGAGTACCTACATGTAAATATTGTACAACTCTACTAATTACTCACTTTAATCTCTCGGTGACTTAGACAGAGTTAGCTCTCATTATATCTCGAACTTGCTTTTTAAACTGATTTCTAGTAAGGGCTATGTGGTCCTGAGCCAGCATAATATACGTGTATTTTGCACATTGAAAAAGTCTTTCTGTCTTCATTCCCCAAGGCAAGTGTATTTCCTCTTTCCTTCCTGCTTTCCACAGGGGAGCTGGTCTTTTCAAAATATAAAAAAAAAAAAAAAAAAAAAAAAAAAAAAAAAAATCAACCTGGAAAAGGATATCACTTTCCAAGATATTAAAAAGTTCTTAGCATGTGTAGTCTAATGACTTCTCTTAATTACCAGATCGGCTCTGTCAGATCCGATCATTGCTCTGTGTACACGTACAGGTATGAGAACATGAAAAGGCAGAGAACAAACTAATAAACACCAGCCCCACAACCATACATTTCAGGCTCAGAATTTCAGAATTGAGCACAAGCCAGGATTTGAGGCAAGGCGGGGATATGCTCTGCTAAGGTAACAAAGCAGCTTGAGCTATTTTTTTTTAACACAACAGCAACATTTAACCTGGCTTTTTAAAAGATGATACTCACAAATACGGTTAAGTCATGTATTCAATTCTGCCCAACTACTGGTGTGAAATTTTAATCAAAAAACTAGAGAGCTCATTCAAAAAAGAAATTAGTGAAAAAACTTTGGTCGTCTCTCATCAGTGAAAACTGATTTAGTTATGCAAATTACTGCTATGAATATTAAACCACTGATGAAAGGTTTTTAATGAAGGGATCTTTTGTTTTGGAAATGCAAGGGTATATGCTTTAATTTCTTGCTAATTTACTGTTCTTTGATAATGTTCGCATTTTCCCCAAAGTGACTTCACTGATGGGTTTAATACTGTGAATAGAACTACAGGCCAACAATACTGGTTTTGACAAGCCTTCCCCTGTGTAACTATAGATCATGATTTGCAGCCCCTTATGCACAATTCTATTAGGGTGAATTTTGTCTACAGGGCTTTCCATGAAATGAATTCTCATTTTAATGTTAGCCTCCTGCAGTTTTTAATTTTTAATCTGTAATATGAAATTGCAAATTTTACAAACATCATTTGAAAAAGCCACTAGGACAGAACCGAATGCCAAAGTTTACATATTGCCTAATTAGACTGTTATGAGAAGCAGCTTATCAATGTCAAGCCAAAGATCATCAAAAAATCCAATTACTAATTTGAAAAACACATATATTTATAGGTTCATTTTGTTTAATTTGCATCCGATTAGCTTAATAATTGTTTAAAAATTGTATTAAGGTTAATAATTTTGGTTCCATTCTCAACACACCTGGGCTGTGAAAGCAGTTTAGCAAATTAGTCCGCTACCCTACCCGAAAGAAAGCTCAATTGCAATCTTTTCCATCATAAAGCCCAGAGAATTCATTACTCAGATGACAAGGCAATTTTAGGTATGAAAAGACATTAGATCCACTTACTGGCTGGCTCTCCTCACAGCTGTTTTACTGGCCAAGTGCTAAGAAAGGGAGAGCTCGTTCTGTGGGGGCACTTTGAACCTTTCCGAGGTAGGCACCTTGTAGCAGCACGGTGCCTTGTACAGGACAGCCGAGGTCTGCTTTGCTAGCCTAGCACAGCACAGGGGCTTTGGACTCTTAAAAGTTGGAAATAACAGTGGCAACGCAGCTTGCAACGAGCTCTAAGTGTTTTGTTTGCTATTTCCAAACTGTGAGGGAAACTTTAAAAGCACACATTTACAATTACAGCAACGAACAGGTCTGTGAAATACATGCCCCCCTCCACGTTACTTAACGACTTTAATTCACACGAAGGGTTCACCCCACTGCCATTCCTCCCTCAGCCTGTCTTCCCAATGAGGCCAGCAGCATCTCAAGGGTGTGCAGAAGTGTGCCCAGAGGGAATTGCTGACTCCAGAGGCAGCTGCTGGACCTGTGGGACCGAGACCCAGAGGCCAGCTTGAGGTAACGACAGAGCTGGGCTGGGATGAGCTCCATCAGGCGGCAGGACCAGGCCCGTTTCCACTGCAGTGGACGAGCAGCCTTTGCCCTGAAACTCAAAAGTCAAACTCAGTCGGTGACTTCCCTTATTAAAATGGGAGCGTGGTTGAGAGGGGCCATCTCTTGCCTGGGGATGCCAGTCTTTCCCTGTAGTTAATGGAAAGAAGGAGGCTTCTCTAGAGGGCGAAGGCAAGCTGAAACCTCAGCTAGAGTGCCCTGGAGGTACTGCTGAGTCTCCGCTGACTACTACACGGGGATCTTGGGAGGCAGGTCTCTGGGTGATCAAATTAGTCTTTGTGTCTGCCTCATTCCCTAATTGTCATTAGATATACCAACTAGTGAACAATGTACAGCATAACAAAGGAGGCACGCATATAAAAAGGAGCAGAATTAGCCTGCACTAATTGGTGGGCCTGACTTTGCTGATAGGAACCACACAGTTAAGAGGAGGGCTAGGAAGCAATTCACAAACTCTAAAATACACCTCAGAACACAATAGTAAAATGATTTTATCTTGGTAATTTGACAGACTAGAACATCAACGGATAAAAGTTTTTCATTTGTTTGTTTTAACCTGGCCCAGCTACCAGATCAGGTCGCTAGAAGTCGCGGCTGTAGCTGTAAATTTACTTGAAGGCTTTGACTTCAATCTTGTTCTCAGTGGGTCTGATTAAAGAGAATCTGGGCCTCGTCCTGCATGCGATTTCTGACAGAATGATCTGTCTGACCCTCCTACAGAGTGTTATCATTGTCCTTTATTTAACAATATGTCATTTAGAGCTTTATGAACACATGCAAAATATTCATTACCAAATTCGCACAACTTACGCATTTGGTTAATTTGCGGAATCTCTCTCTCAGAGAAAACCAGAGGTTTACAACAGTGTGCTTTGCCATACTTAGCCTTAGTAAATGTGCTTTTAGGTGGTTAAGAAGAACCCAATCTTTAAACGTAATTTATAGCTCTAATTAATTGATTTTTATTTTTTTCATTTGTTTGTTGACATTTTAAGGGCAAGGATGCCTGGATTTTTTCTGGTATTCAAAAAGAGTATTCATAATGTTGACTACCAGTATTCTGGTATTCATAAAGGGGTAGATGCAACTTCCTCTGAAACTAGCAAAAAAAATAAAGTTCATGAGCTCATTTCTAAGCTATACAGTAGCCATTTAGATTTCCTTATATTCTTTCATAACTATCCAGGAGCCTGGTAAAAGCTCTTAATTGCAGAACATCCCAATTTCCACTCCACTCCACGAACACTACTTGAACTACGCCTTTTTCTCCAAAATACAATCCTCTTGCTGAAGGAAGTAATACTGAGGAAATGAAATGTGAAAGTTAAATATTAACTTTTTTTTTTTTTTTTTCCTTTTTTGAGAACAAACAAACAAACATTTAGATGTGCTCTTCAGATGGCTTCAAGTCTGTGCAGTCCTTTCATCTCCCACTCTCAATGGCAAAAGATGCATTTCTGGAAACGGCACACAAGTTTTATGGTTAATGAAATAGTTTATTGCACCATTACTGTTAAGAAGTTTTTCTTGCAATGGAAAAGCATTCAGGTGCACACTAAAACAACACCAATCCCACAAAATATTGTGCTTGTTCAAGCATTCAAACTTGATTAAACTTCTCTTTCGAAGTACTGTTTCATCACAGTTCAGTGAGCCCAAATCTCTTGGACGCTTGTGATAAAGGATTTGTGTCAGGAACATGTTTTAAAGTGCTGTTTTGAAATCAGAATGGTTCTAGACAGAGGTATTCAACTGCCTGCTAGGGATAGGTGCTCAAATGAACCCTAAGAAGGTACTCGTATCTACCCTGAGTACCATAAAAAGCTATCAGATGACCCAATACACCTAACAGTTAAAATTCTACTTGGATTTTCATTACCTTTTTAATTCCATGAAAGGACAGGTTACTTCATGAGATGTTCTTCCAGTGTATTGCCTCCCCACATTTGAGCCTTTCAAGTGCACGTACAAGTGCAAGTCCCAGGCTTTTTTTTTTTTTTTTTTTTTTTTTAAGAAAAAAAGTGTGCAAGTCCCACCTGTCTCTGTTTTATTTTTTTGTTTGTTTGTTTGTTTTCCTTTGTTTTTCTTCTGCTGCTGAGGACAAGCCATAAATTATATCCTAAATAAGCAAGAAAGGAAGCTGAAATAAGAATCTATGGAGACAACATCCTCAAAGATCATCAATTACCTGATAACTTTTAATCTTTGAGAATTGGCTCCATCAGATCTCAGCCTCTGGGAAATTATCAAACCTGATAGTGTTTACAACTCAGCATCAAGGTTAACAACTACAGTCACACTGTTCTCTCAAAATAGCATTGCACCTTAGTGTCAAGTCAGGAGAGGAATGCCACGGAAAGATACAAATTAAAAGATGGAAAATTCAAACCAATACAGGTTTTCTTGTAATTAAGCAGCTGATCTTGTTATCAAGAAACTTTTCCAAGCTATGAACTCACACTATTCAGAAAGGCTATTGGGTATGAAAGAGAAAGTCAAGAGTAAATGACGTATCTATATACCAACTATATCATTGATTACACTACAGGTTTAAAACATAAAAATCTAATGTCAGATTTTTTTTTAAGACTTTTAGACTCTCAACGACAATCAGGTTGCTTTTTTAAACTTATTTATGCAATGAAAGTCCTTATATTTTTAAGAACTGTGGAGATAAGTTTACAGTACATGTTTACAGTTTACACCTCCCAGAGTGAACCAGTGTAGGCCAGTGACAACCAACAGCACAGCAGCCAAAATGTCATTAAAGGTTGTTCATATTAACACTCCAAGAAAAATAGGACAAAGTCACCCACTGAAATGTTACTGTCAGCTATCTCTATTGAAAATAAGGCCTAAAATACTTATTTCTTCTTTAGTACTGGTTCAAGATTGCTTAGAAAAAATGAAAACTGAGTTAACTAAAAGCCCAGCCTTGCAGTGAATATTTTTGTGACCAGTTTTAATAAAGTGTGACCAGGCTCTTAAACAAAAATAAAATAAAATAATAATAATAAAAAATGGACTGCGTATTTACTATCTTACTGTACCCATGTAAAATTTCATTCAAAATTTATTTAAAAGCCTTTCTAGAGAGTATATATTATACTATTACTGAAAAAAAAAATATTATCTTAACATACCTGCAGGTATTTATGGAATGTTCTTGTTTCTTTTGGACAGAAATATATATATATTTGTTTTTGCCTTTCAAAATATAATTTTCAAATATATTGAACCAAAAAAAGTCTGGTGCGCTGTCAGACACCACAATTTCTTATACATCCCCCCCCCAGTTTGATCTAAAGTAAACAGCCTGCTGATGAAAAGAAAGGCAACTATGATAGTCTTTCTTTTTTCATGGATGGTCACATCACAGACAAGGCAATTTGAAGATCTTGTAAGGGAGATTTTTTCTAGAGCAAACAGAAGTGTTCGGCTGTATTTCTTGACACCATTATAAAGTTTTCATATGTGATGATGCAGTGGAGATTTGCATTGCAGGTGTGATGATAGGATTTTGTTCTCCCTCTGAGATTCCACGACTAAAGTAGGTTGTTTTTTTTTTTTTTTTTTTCCCCATTCTGTGTTAAACAGATGTGTAATTTACCCCAAACCACTGTTGCTATTCCTCTCCAAAATGATGTGAATAGGCAGCTGAACTTTAAATCCTGTTAAAATGAATATATATATATATTTGTTTACTAGTTTTGAAGAGAAAAACTTCAAAACACATCAGGCACACCAAACACTTCAGTTTAAAATCCTGTTTAAAACATTGAATGTGACCTGTAGAATTACGGGATCCGCTACGTGAAAGTCACAGATAGTGTCTTAAATGCCTGACGTGAGCATGGCACTCTTCTTGATAGTGTCAGTTAGGACAAGACTGGTTTTTAGAATTTGTTTTTTAGCAAGGACAAAACTAACAATCATCCTAAGGAGGGAATTTCTTGCGCTGCCCGAACAGGCCATTAGGACCTCTTTGGGAAGCGAGGCCTCCTTTTCTGTAGTATCTCAGCAGAGTCAGCTGCTCTTTATGGACTATCATTTACTTATTAATTAGATATTTCAGGTCAATTTACTTAGGCTGGGCATTAGCTGCTCAACAGAAAACAAACACAGAGCAGTTACTGTCCTGTGGATCGCAGCCCCAATTAATAAGCCCGAGTGGCTGCATGGGGAGCGAGCCCAGGCACCGCGTGGCAGTGGGGTTAAGCACAGTCACAGCCTGGATTCTGGCACGGTTCGTTAGCCCTGGCTCCTCAGCAGACCTGTGCTGACCGCAGCTGAAGTGGTGGGACGCGTGTTACCGTAACGTGTGGAAGTTCTGAACATAAGCCTGCAGAATGGAGGATGGATGGAGGCAGCCCAGCTCTGAGCACCAGCTCTTTTGCAGGCTGCAGCATCCAGGCTCTGGTGTTTTTTCCATTATCTAAAGTATCCCCAAGCTCCATTGCCCCAGTGACAGGGATTACAAGTTCCCTCTGAAGAGAAGCACCGAATCCAGTGGTTTGGCTAATCAAGAACAGTACAGCAATTTCTCACCTATCTGCCCAAAACTTGGAGTATGGTGGCAGGCTCAGCTGAAAACATAGCTGACACTTAACATATCCTGACATTGCTCTGAAATACCTGCTGCAATGGAAAGCTGCTTGTCTTTGTCTTCCCGTGCACTGGATGTGTTCCATAAGCAGGTGTATTTCCTTAAGTAAAAATTTGCAAGCCTAACTTTCTAACATGGAAAAGCAACTGAAAGAGTTCTTCTACAATTAATAAAGCTATAAGCTTCTTAAATCCAGACCAAGACGCCACTTTCCTGTTTTTGTATGAGAAAGCATTTGCCTGTTTTTCTGGAATCCCAGACTGTCTCCTTTCCGGAAAGGAGCACTTGCACTTGTTAACATCATTTTTCACCTTAAGGAGCTTGAATGGGGATAAAACACGGCCATTCACATCGGGTGGACTGGGGAGCAGAAAGGATGAAACACTAGCACCCGCTAACGAGTAAAAAACCTGAAATGTTTCTGCTGCTAGCTCAGGTGCAATGTAAATACCACTGTGTATCCAGGATAAGTCAGTGTCACAAGTTTAAAAGACAGCCCTCTACACTACGAAGTCAACAAACCTGAGCCCATGGTTCAAGATCTCCTGTACCGACCGTCACCTCTTGCTCAGGGATTAAAAATCTCCAAGGAGAGAAGGCACAGGTTGGGGTATACTGAAACACCGCTGCTCCAGAAGTATTTTATCCATTTTCTGTGACCCACGCAGAACCCCAGCACCTAGAAACCAGGATTATTTCTAAAAAAAAAAAAAAAAACTGATTATGTGATCTAGCTCATTGCAGCGTGCCAGGTGTTATGAGGGATGATTTGCTCCTAGTGGTGCTGTCTGGTTAAGGGTGTTCTCTCAGTTCTTGTGAAATGGTTTGTGAAAAGGAGCTGAGAAACCTCCCTTCCACTCCTTTCACAAACTTTGTTTGCAAAAAAAAATACTGCCCCAGTAGGAAAGAGTTACGTGGGTTTTATACAATGAGACAAGAGTGACATTTATGCAGCAGAATGTGTATGATAAATGTGTCTGCGCTACCTGTGACACCCAACAAACATGCCGTTTGCTCATCTCACCCGTGAGCTCTTCACTTTGCCCAAGTGGGCACAAATAGGCAAATACGCCCTCTTTTATCCTAAGTGCAGCTAACAAATGGAAAACAAAGCAGCTCCTTCACTGCAGCGATGGAAACTTGGCTTGTATTCCTCCTCTACCTGCCGAACTCCGTGCCTCTGCCCAAGGCTTACATCTCCTCTGGTATGGTATGGAGGATGCCTCACCATCAAACACCTACTGGCTAAATTAGGGAAGATGGAACGGTCCCTTATCATTGGGGCTGTGTGGTATGCAATTAAAATGGAGAACTTGCTCACAGGGCATGAGTTCAGCCCTGTTTTCTCTTGAAAGGAAGGAAAGGGAAAGTTGGGGACTGCCTTAGGACTTTGATTTATTGTTAGGAATTACTGCCTTGAATAACTATAGGATACTAAAGACTGAAAAGATGACAGAGATAGAGCAACATAGGGGCACTTGCTTCTCTTACATAATTGCGAGGACAAAAAACATTTACAGATGGGAGCACAGAAAACAGCAAGGCTGTGGAGCTCACCTGGAAGGGTACTTACGAGCTTCAAGGTGTTAAAGCACTCCTGTTATTTCCTCTTTCTACCCACATTTCATAGGGAAAGCAACCGAGCCAAATTAGGAGAGCTTGTTGCAACCATGCAGCCAGGGCAGGCAATAGGAAAACTGCTTGTGGCTCAGTGAAACAAGTGGAAGCTAGGCGGGGGTTGTGAGGGAATGCCAAGTGCTCAGCACAAGTGTTCATTTGGGCAGATCAGATGGTGAGCAGGACACCAAACACATGCGATGTCTTCAGGTGGAGAAGAAGAGAAATGAGTGCTCCAAACAGCCTCTGCAACTCCAGACACGCAGATTAAAGCACTGGCATTTGTGTAAACCTAGCACAGCAGTGCCCTCCAGCCCATTTACCTTGGTGCTACGTTCAGCATTGCACTTCAGCGTTGTCATTCATTACTGGGTACTAACTCTGCTCTTTTTGCTGCTGAGATCTGGCCATCTTCTCCAAAAATTCAGCCACTAGATAACTACCCTCTTTTCCCTAGATAAAGGGTCAAATACTAGGAAAACCAGGGCAAGATGTGATAGGATGCCAACAAAACGTTCCTTTTTGCACAACTTTGAAATAACAGTATAGAATAAACTACAACAGTGTCTGCAATAACTACCTGTTGGTTTTCTCTTTAAGCCTCACAATGTACACCATAGTGGTCATGGGATTCTGAGAAATTGAGCTAATGCCCATCAGCTTCATGGGGTTACAAATCTCAAGCTACTTTGTCCTGTTTCTCTTCTGAATCTGTTGGCGGCTGTCACCGGGTTTCTCTGGAAAACAACCAAACCAACCAACCAACAGGGATACTTCTAAGCAGCAGCCAGTAGGGGCTGACAGAGGATTAGGTTCATGAAAATGGCTTTGCGAAATCTGTTTTGCAGTTAAGTAGACTTAGAGGCATGAACAAAGCAGAAGGAAATGAGCACTCTTTGGTGGAGTGCAAGGAAACTGTATAAATTGTTCTACATGCAAGGAATTCATATAGATCCAGTAAAATTGGTAAAATTCTGAAAAACCCCAGGATTACCAGTCAAGACCCACTGCTTGAGTTGCTGCCGAGACAAGCTGCATGAAGTTACATGACCTGGAGTTTGGGATGATCATAAATCCTGTACTACAGGCCCACATAAACATTTTGGGTGAAGATGCTCCTCTCATTTCAGAGGCTGAAATGCAAGCTGGTGGAAGTAACCTCTCACTCCTCTTGGGGTAACTGTAACACTTGAAAAAACAGATTTTGCAAATCAGAACTTGCCCAAAGGGCCATTTATCATCCCCGAAAGAAGTCCTAAGAAGAATGTCAGAACAAACTCTGACCTTCCACAGAAATCTAAAACTCCTCATAGACTATATAAAAATGTAGGTTCTTAACTGTGGTCTTAAAAATGCTGTTAGATACCTGAGCCGAATTTTCTTTTTTTTTTTTTGCATTTAACAGAGTAGCAGAAAGCTACCACCCTTTGAGATATGTGCACACCAACATTACCCACAGGCCGCAGACGCTGACCTCTGGAAAATATTCTCCAACCCCCATTCAGAACTCCACACCAGCTGCAGCTGAGAAGGGCAAATCACCGCCTCATGCACGCACCGCTCCTCCCGCCCAGTGCTCACTTCCACGTACAAGCACTGCACAGCGTGGCCCTGTTTACAAGAGAATTGCTTGAATTTCAGAGGCACCCACAGGACGCTTCCAAAAATTATGGCATGTGGCTAAAAAGAATTTTAATACTTTAAATATGGTTGTAAGAGGACAGCAGTAATTACATCCTTCATTATTCCTAAGAACACCAAACACAGAAGTCCCAAATTGTTTACAAATTTAATGGCTTACAAATCCATACTTCCCAGTAATTTTTTTTTTTAAAATAACATTTTCTCTCATAGTAGTTCTGCTGATTAATCTATAGTTTGTAAAAGAATATTTATAGATCTTTAATGAAAAAATAAGACTTAAGCACATAAAATTGAAGCAGAAAATAGCTTACAATTAAACTGGCAGTAAAGTATCATGGCTTCCTGACTACTACACTCATTACCGTAAAAAAGGGGATAAATACGAGTATAAGAGATTTATTTTCCTGCTTCCCATTCTACACAAGCATTATATGGTTTAGGAACCACTACACATATCTACTAAAACAGGCGCTGTCATATCTGTAAACACATTAAGAAAGGTACTTTGATAATATCAGTGACTGCTTTACAAAATCTGAACTTAAGAACTGAGTGCAAGTCCATTCACATTAAAAATTCCAATTTTAGTTACTGAATCATTCTAAAAACCGGTTCTTCAACTGTTAAGCCTATTTTCTCATTCTTGCACTTGCTCTTGTGCTTGCTCGTGTTGTCCTGTTTGTCCCTCCAGCAGCCTGAGTTGTCTTTGCATCGCCTTCAAGTTTTTCTTCAGTTTTGTTTCTTTTTCCTTTTTTTGGCGATCTGTTTTCATTTTCTATTTGCAGACAGAAATATTAAATGTAAGTTTATATCATAAATCAAGCATTTTAGAGAAAGTCAGTCTTCAGCTGCATTGTTTTTAAAGGAGACGTCCCTAATGACTACATCCCAAGGATTACATCCATGAGTTCAACAAACCAGTTACAAAACCCACGCTTCTGCACGTCCAATATCCTTTAAAATCGATCCCCAAGGACCTACAGCTATTTCTGAAAGTAGGTTAGCATTAATGAGAGCACCAAAACCAATTAGCTATCATTTTAGCTAAAATTCCTTCTCCTGATACGTAAAGCTAAAACATACCTAACGTTGAAGAAAAAAATCAGTAGAAATCCATGTATAGCAACTATTTTATTGTCCAGCTAGAACTGCAAAGTCGGGCTTTTAGTTGTAACAAACACACTGGACACCCATGGAAGAATCTAGGTGGCACAGACCAGTGAAGCTGCTCCAAGAGATGAGCATCGACCCAAGCACCACCGTTAAAATCCACGTGGGGAAAAGTGACCTCCCCAAAAAAGAAACTATCCGGACCAGTAGAAAAGCACCAAAACAGATCGGTCCTTTGGGAGGTGCACGTAGTAGTGCCAAGTGAAAACTAGCAAGAGTGTAAAGTCAATGAGCCAAGAGGGGAACCTGGCAAAATAGATGCATGTGTTACATCTGGATAAGCACATGTACCAGAAAAAGAGAGAAATGATACGGAGAGCATGATCAAATCACTATAGGATTAATGCACATGATCTGCCAGAAAATTCCTCAACCTGTATCTGAAAGGATTCTTTATTTCAATTTGTATATATTTATTTGATGATAATTTCTAATTCCAACGTGGTATCTTTAAAATTACATCACATCCAGCTGAAAGGTTCAGGGAGTATTTTAAGTGTCTGAATATACAGTTCTATTGGCCTGGGGAAAGCAACACTGAAAAAAGGGACAAGTGGGAGACACGTGGAACTTCTGCTGTTGTTTGAGCTCAAATACAGCTCCAAGCCCTTCTAGCACCAAGCTCGTTACAGCACTGATGACTAGTACAAGCTTCCCAAAACCTAGAGATACAAAAGCAGAAGCTTAGATGGTATTTAGGAGAAAACAAGCACGAACAATGGGTGCTACCAATGTAGTTACCATGCTATGCTCATCACCACCTGTAAGTTAGTTAATTGCTGTATTTAACCTGTAAGTTATGGATTGAGAGAGCAAAAGAGCACAGGGGCATTTGAATAACTCAGCAGAAGAGGAATACAGCTGTCAGATGCCATAAAATCAATCCATTCTACTTTGGAGAACCATCTGGTTTGTATGGGATAACCTAGCCCCTTCTTTACTTAAGTCTCTTTGCTACATTAAAGATCTACTCTCTATTTACATTAGACTATTGCAGCCAACAGTAATAACGGCACGTACAAAATTCTAACTTAGCTATATGTAAAAAATAGATTCCCCCCCCCCCTCACCTGATTTTAATTTTTTGGGTGGTAAGTCATCTGCTGGCAACAGACATTTTCTTCTGCGAGAAGTTGTCTGTTGGGTAGGGTTAACCTCGTTTCCTTTTCCAGACTGATTATTTTCTTCAGAACCAGTGGGTTTCAAACACTGAGCTTCCGAAATGTTGCCATTTTCAGGCAAGTTGCCATTAAGGCGAAGAGAAGTAGCTGCCGCCGATTTGAGTTGTACATTTCTCCTCTTATTTCTCAGTTGCCTATGTTTTTCCTGGGATGAATTGTTTTCCAGAGCTGTACCTTCACCTTCTTTAAGGGCTCCTTTTTGACCTCTGTCTTCAGGCAAGACAAGCTTTTCCCTGAGAGAAGGTGCACTAGTTTCTTCAGATTTGGAAGGAACTATTTTCCTTCTGCCTGCTTTCGATGGATTTCCTTGTGCTGATGGGGTTACTTCCAAAAGTATACCCTGTTGCTCCTCTGGAGTTTCATTCTTACCATCTTGTGGCAAACCTTGAAGTGAACTAGAACTAACAGCCAGTGAAGTGATACTAATCTTTTTCCCTGAGTTCCCTTTTGAAAGATCCATTTTTTCTTCAGAAAGGGGTTTTTCAGAAGTCATTTTTTTAGCTTCCCTATGATTATTCTTTCTGCTGCTTTCTCTGGATAAGCTACGTTTTCCCTGAGCAGGAGTAGAACTTGTGGCTTCTAACAAGACGGCAGCTTCATTCCTTCTGCCTCTTTTCTGTTGATCTTCTTTTAGACCTGAAACAACTGTTCCTAGTGGAACATTTTGATCTTTAGGAGCCTCTTCTCCACCATTATCTGCTGGCAAGCCACGTTTTCTTCTAAGAGAAATGCAATTAGTTGTGTGTGACACTGGAGGAGTTTCCTTCCTTCTGCCCCTTCCTAATGGCTTTGCTTTTGCACAGGATGCAGATTCCAAAAGCATGTTTTGTTCCTCATTAGTACTCTCCTCCTTATCAGTTTCTGACAAGCCACGTTTTCTCCGGAGAGAAGCTGAACTTTTTGCCTCTGCTGTGTTATTTCCCAGTGCTGGATTTTGATCTTCTTTCACAGTCATCTTTTTATCATCACCTTCTAGCAACCCACGTTTTTTTCTGAGAGGAAGAGAACTCACTGTTTGTGATGCTACAGCAACCTCTCGCCTTCTTCGGCCTCTCAGCGGAACTTCTTCTGTTGAAGAGGGAATAGCTTCCAAAGCTGGATCTTGATCTTTTACAAAAGTCTCATCTTTACTATGATCTTTAATTAAGGTTTCCTTTTCCATAAAGGTAGAGCAAGCTGCTTGTGGAATGGAATCAACTTGCCTTCTTCTGCTCCTCCTTACTTGTAAAGGCTTTTCTGAAGCCTCATGTTGATCATTTTTGCATGCCATTCCTTCCTCGTTCCCAGGTAAATTCCTTTCTTCTCCTAGAGCTTCAGAACTGGCTTCAAATTTAAAATGAACTTTTCTACCTCTAACTCTTTGATGTGTGCTTCCATTATTTTGTGTGTGATTCTCTTGCAGGATTTCAGTTTGTTTTGGTTCATTTGCTTCCTGCTCATTTCTTGTCCGTTTTTGACGTCTATAAGCAACACTGTCACCGTTTAGAGCAGTTACTGACACCTCAGCTGTGTTGTTCTGGTCTTTCATTACTTGGTGTGACTGCTCGACACAGCTAGAGGCTGAAGACTCTTTGGGAGAAGATTCCTCTGTTTCTGACTTATATTTGGGCTTAAGACCTAGGCTGTTTACATCCTGGGCAAATTCATCACCCTTTTTCTCTGAAGAGTCTTTTTTCCCTCTCCTGTTTCTAGTCCTGTTTGCTCCTCGTACTGAGCTTCGGTTTGCTTCCGAGTTCAGAACAGTAATTGGCATTGTATCTGTCTCTCCAGAAGGTGACTCTGATGTTAATCTTTGAGATGACCGTGTAGTCTTTTCCTGAGCATTTTCTGCTTCATCTCCCAGAGATACTTTCCTCTCATTTTTGGTGGGCGATTGTGTTTCGGTAACAGTTTCACTTGAAGTTTCCTTTGCTTTCTGAACATTCTGTGTATTTTCAGGTGCCACCCCGCACATGTCTGCTTTTACTCCCGCTGGGTGTTTTCTAGCATTTCTTGAAGATTTACCTCTTTTTTCTGTTACCTTTACTTCAATTTTAGGGCTGTTTTCAGATTCTTCTGTGGGGGCAGTCTCAGAAGTCCGCTCATCACCTTGTAGTAATTTTGCTGATTGGTCTTTACGAAGTTTCCTTCTTGTCCCATGAAGCTCCTCTGAAGAAGCTTGTTCAACCAGTTCATTCCTAGCTCGTCTTCCTCTTTTGGGTGGAAGCAGTGCTTCTGTGTTTCCCATGTTTTTCATTCCTCTAGACCTCTCCTGATGCGATAGAAGGGTTTCTTCCCTGTCTTCTACACTACCTTTGTCAGATGGGTTTTCAGATTTTTTAAGATCTGTTTGCAGTTGATAATTTTCATCCTGAGTGCTACTAGATACACCTTCTGTCTTTCTGCTTTGATCGTCTTCAGTTACAGATGTGTCATTGATGTCATACTCCTGCAAAGTCTGTTTCCTATTTGCAGGATCTTTTTGTAGCACTGAAGAATCTTTTTCACTAGATTCAAGATCCTCACTCAGATGTTTTAACTCCTTTGGTTCTTTAGTTTTACCTCTTCTTGGTCTTTGAGTATCAGCTTGAGTTTCCACAAGTGAAACAGTTTCAACTGCTTTCTCATCAGGATGCTTTGAAACAATTTCTTTTTCTACGCAAGGATTTGTTCTCCTCCCTCTTCTTGTATTTTTAGCTACTGAAGTTGAAGAACTGATCTCTCCCATCTCTTCTTGGATGCTCTTCTTCTCCAGGCGTTGCAGTTCTTTTAAATTCAAATCCTTTTCACACTGCTTTATTGAAGGTGGATGTGCAGTCTTCCTTGGTCTGCCCCTTGTTCGTCTCTGGGTAGAGTGGTCTTCACTAGCTGACAACTTCTGTTGAGAATCTTTACCTTGTGAAGTATTTCCTTTATATTCTAAAACAGTTTTATTCCCACCTACGAAGTTTTTATATAGAAAAGAGCACAATCAGAAGTTATACATTACGATGCCTGATCAAAGTATTTCTGAGGTTTGATTTTCCTAGCAAAGTGGTCTTGCTCAAACAATCAAACAGTTAATTTTAAAAAATAATAGGCATTTTAACTGACTCCTAGAATAAAACCTGGTTTAGGACACAGTTATTTGTTTTATTTGACAGGTGGCACTCAGCTTTAAGATACATTTTGACAGTTTTTGCAAATAAAGCTGATTTTAAGTGGATACCTTAGCATCATTTTATTATTATTATTATTTTATAGTGGTGTGTTTGGAGATGTCACCATTGCTACACCAGAAAGCCACTACACCCTCACTTAAACACCAATAGGATGTCAACACTGGCGTTCGTTTCAGATTACTGCTCAAATTCCGTGAGATATTTGCTCTTTCCATGCTATATAATTTGGAATTTTTAGAACACGTGTTGAAATTTCCTAACACCACATATAGTCCTGCATATTCGTTATTACTCTGGCTAAAATAAAAGCATTTGTACTTACCATATTCACGACTGTCATTAGCACAAGGAGTTCCAGCACCTTCTTGCTTTGGATCCATAACATTTTCCGACCCGACCTAAGGAAACAAGCAATAGTCAATACATCTGTGTGCGTCTGACAGGACGCAAAGTAGCAGTTAACTAATATAAAATTAGGAGTGAAACAGTTGAAAAAAGTCTTGCCAAGTACTTTAGGAGAAAAATGAAGCCAACTTAGTTTGAAAACTGCATCATATATTTGGTATGAGCACAAAATTGAACTTAATACTTGTTATCTGAGCTAGTGTAGCAGTTTTTTACAGCGAAAGACAACATAGTAGAGAGTTTTAAAAAGCATTCAGTAAATGGGCCAAAAATTGTCTATAAGATCTCAAAAGGAGGGCTATTGAATCTAAATCATTTGAATGTTTGAGTGTTTTATGGTAGTTCTACACAGACTGGCAATACTCATTTTAATCTACTGATCCGGGAGCCAACAAAAATCAATGCTCATCAAATACACAAATGACAAGAGTGATGAGGGTGTGAATTGTAATGTCAAAATGGTAACCCGGAGCAGCCCGAGCAGTCATTTAGGTAGGGCTCCTTTAAACAAAGCACATACTAATATAAGCAAACGCAGAGTAGAATTGCGTCCATTCAGCAAGCAGTGAATGAAAGCCTTATGGACACGAAAAGCAATCAGCTGACTACAGGGTAACAGAATTTTGGAAAAAGCTCAGTGCTCTTGGATGTTTAAAGAAAAAGGGAGCTTTGACCTTCATCTACAGCCTATGGAGAAGCTGTAAAAAAAAAACAAAAAAACCCCATGCATATACCCTGCTTATGAAAAGGAAGGCAGAGAAAGAACTCCATTATAGTATGTAAGTAATTTGAGGGTGCTTAAATTAAATTAAGGGTGCACAGAAACAAGTGATTAGAAAAAAAGTGCTCCTTCAAATTTGTAATAAGCTGCATCTTCTAGTTTTTACCCATTCAACTGGACAAAGCTACCCAGGAAAACACTGGTTGGTGTTTCAATTTTGGAATTTTTTGGATTAAATTAACTCCTGTCACATCTTTTACTACCTCCTTGTTTTGTACTGGAGTCTGCAGCAATTTCTGTAAGGCATTTTCATCTGTAGTAGGTTCCAACTTCTGCTGTGGGGTCCTTGGGAGCTGCTTGATGCCTGACAGGACCTCAGCTGGCTCCAGCTTTTCCTCTGGGGTCTCCATGAGCTGCTTGATACCCAACAGAACCTCAGGTGACTCCAACATCTGCTTCGGGGTCTTCATGAGCTGCTTGATGCCTGACAGGACCTCAACTGGCTCTGGTTTCTGTTTTGGGGTCTTCATCAGCTGCTTGATGCCTGACAGGACCTCAGGTGGCTCTGGTTTCTGCTTCGGGGTCTTCATGAGCTG